>NC_050456.1:49984660-50092160 GCF_903995425.1 Onychomys torridus
GAAGTATGACCTGATGATTCTCTGGATTTCCTCATTGTCTGTTGTTATGTCCCCTTTTCATTTCTGATTTTGTTAATTTGGATGCTCTCTCTCTGTCTTTTGGTTAGTTGGATAAGGGCTTGTCTATCTTGTTGATCTTCTCAAAGAACCAACTCTTGTTTCATTAATCCTTTGTATTGTTCTCTTTATTTCTATTTTATTGATTTCAGCTCTCAATTTGATAATTTCCTGGCGTGTGTTCCTCTGGGAGACTTTGCTTCTTCCTGTTCAAGGGCTTTCAGGTGTGCTGTCAAGTCACTAGCATGAGATTTCTCCAGCTTCTTTTATGTGGGCATTCAGTGCTATGAATTTCCCTCTTAGCCACTGCTTTCATAGTATCCCATAAGTTTGGGTATGTGGTGTATTCATTTTCATTGATCTCTAGGAAATCTTTAATTTCTTTCTTTATTTCTTCCTTATCCCATTGGTGATTCAGTTGAGCATTATTCAGTTTCCATGAGATTGTAGGATTTCTGTAGTTTTTTTTGTTGTTGTTGTTTTTGTTGTTGTTGAAATCTAACTTTAAACCATCGTGGTCTGATAGAACACAGGAGGTTATTCAAATTGTTTTGTATCTGTTGAGATTTGCTTTTTGGCCAAGTATGTGGTCGATTTTAGAGAAGGTTCCATGGGGTGCTGAGAAGAAGGTATATTCTTTTTTATTTGGATGGAATGTTCTGTAGATATTGATTAAGTCCATTTGAGTCATAACATCAGTTAAGTCCTTTATTTTCTCTTTTAAGTTTCAATTTGGCAGATCTGTCCAGAGGTGAAAGTGGGGTGTTGAAGTTTTTGATTTTAGTTTGAAGTCTATTTTGCTGGATATTAGGATGGCTACACCAGCTTTCTTCTTAAGGCCATTTGATTGGAAAGTCTTTTCCCAGCCTTTTATTCTTAGGAGGTGTCTGTCTTTGAATTTGAGGTGTGTTTCTTGTATGCAACAGAAAGATAGGTCCTGTTTTCGTATCCATTCTGTTAGTCTGTGTCTTTTTATAAGTGAATTAAGTCCATTGATATTAAGGGATATTAATGACCAGTGATTGTTGGTTCCTGTTGTTATTTTTATTTTTTGGTGGTAGTGTGTGTGTACTTCTCTTCTTTGGGGTTTACTGCTGTGGTGTTATCTATTGCCTGTGTTTTCATGGGTGTATCTGCCTTCCTTAGGTTGGAATTTTCCTTCTAGTGCTTTCTGTAGGGCTGGGTTTGTGGATAAGTATTGTTTAAATCTGGTTTTGTCTTGGAAGGTCTTGTTCACCCCATCTATGATGATTGAAAGTTTTGCTGGGTATATTAGTCTAGGCTGGCATCCATGGTCTCTTAGTGTCTGCATTATATCTGTCCAGGTCCTTCTGGCTTTCAAAGTCTCCATCGAGAAATCAGGTGTTATTCTGATGGGTTTGCCTTTATAAGTCACTTGGCCTTTTTCCTTTGCTGCCCTTAATATTCTTTCTTTATTCTGTACGTTTAGTTGTTTAATTATTATGTGGCGAGGGGACTTTTTTGGGGGGTCTAGTCTGTTTGGTGTTCTATAAGCTCCTTGTATCTTCATAGGCATTTCCTTCTTTAAGTTGGGAAAGTTTTCTTCTATGATCTTGTTAAATATATTTTTCTGTGCCTTTGAGTTGGTATTCTTCTCCTTCCTCTATCCCTATTATTCGTAGGTTTGGTCTTTTCATGGTGTCCCAAATTTCTTGGACATTTTGGGTCATGACTTTGTTGGTTTTAGTGTTTTCTTTGACTGGTGAATCTATTTCTTCTACCGTATCTTCAACACCAGTGATCCTCTCTTCCATCTCTTGCATTCTGTTGGTTATACTTGCCTCTGAAGTTCCTGTTTGTTTACTCAGATTTTCTATTTCCAACATTCCTTCTGCTAGTGTCTTCTTCATTTTTTCTATTTCCCTCTTCAGGTCTTGGATTGTCTCCCTTGCTTTTTCATGATTTTCATTCAAGGATTTATTGTTTTCTTCTGCTTTAATTGTCCTTTCCTCTAGTTTCTTATAACGTTCTTCCCATTTTTTGTTTGTCTGTTCCTCTACTTTATTACTTTATTTTTGATTTCTTCTATATAAGGCTCTAGCCTCTTCATGATGTTACTTATAAGGTTGTTTTCTTCTTCTTCTTCTTCTTCTTCTTCTTCTTCTTCTTCTTCTTCTTCTTCTCCTTCTCCTCCTCCTCCTCCTCCTCCTCCTCCTCCTCCTCCTTCTTCTTCTTCTTCTTCTCCATTCCGTGATGTTCAGGTCTAGCTGTTGGAGAAGGGCTAGGTGCTGGTGATGGTGTATTGCTCTTTATTTTGTTGTATGTACTTCTGCCTTGACATCTGCCCATCTCCTCTTGAGTTCGTTCTTGGTCTTATCAGTGTACTTGGTCCAGAGAGAGTTGACAGATTTAGGGAGCCTCTCTCTGGTCCAGATGGAAACTCTGGGCCAGATGGGAGCGCTGGTCCAGATGAGAGTGCTGGCCAGGTAGGAGCTGGGGGGCTGGACTCTGAGTCTCGGGAAGTCCCTGGGGTCTCCTTATTTTGTCCAGATGGGAGCTCCTCTTGTCCAGATGGGAGTTCCTCTGGTCTCTGGTCCAGATGGGAGTTCCAGGGCAGGATGGAAGCTTGGGGCTGGTCTCTGAGTCTCAGGAAGTGGCTGGGGTCTTGGGCAAATGGGTGTGGGGGCAGGGTGTGGAGACTGCAGTGTCTACCTGCAGTCTTGGAATAGGGGAGCATTCCCGCAGGGCCCGCCAATTGGCAGGAAACTGGGGCCAAGTTGGTCAGGTCCTCCCGGGGTGGCCTGTGTCCAGTGGTGGGACCCAGGCGCAGTTGCCTCTTTGACTATAACCCAGGCACTCACCTCTGGTCCAGATGGGAGTTCTGGGGTGGACCTATATATATATATTCTTATTGAGGAATAACTTATGTACAATCAAACCACTTGCTTTAAGTGTATAGGTTGATGGTTGTGACAGTTTGGATCTTCAATGTCGACCCCCAAATAAAGGTTTGCTCTTAAGGTGCTATTAAGAGGTGGTAAGGAGTTGCTTAGTAGCAAGTCTTTAGGTCATTAGAGACATACCCTCAGAAACAATTGGGAGGGAAGATAGGTAGGGGGTTCAGATGGTAATGTATTTGTCATGCAATCAAGACCTAAGTTTAGATCCCCCAGAGCCCATAAAAAAAAAAAAAAAAAAGCCAAGTATGGTGGCACATGCCTGTAATCCCAGTGCTGGACAGTAGGTAGGGTGCAGAGATGGGAGGAACCCTGGAGTGCATTGGCCAGCCAGGCCAGTCAAAGAGGCATTTCCAGGTTCAGGGAGAGAACCTGTCTCAGAAATTAAATTAGAAAGCATGCACGCGTGCGCGCACGCGCACACGCGCGCGCACACACACACACACACCAGCACACATATGTACATACAGGACTGTGGGGTTATACTTCTCCTTTCCTCTTTGGTATTTCCTGGAAATGAGGTAAACATTTTTGCTCTGATGTGTGCTCTGGTCATGATATGCTGCTGCCTTAGCAGACCCTAAGCAACTGCAGCCCCACAGTCATGGGTTAGAACTTCCAGACCCAAGCTTTTCTCTTTAGAAGTTAATTATCTTAGACACTTATTATAGCAATGCTACACTGACAAGCACAATGAGTCTGGTATAAGTGCTTACAAGTAAAGCAACAACAAAATCAGGGTATAGAATGTCTCCCACATCCAAAGCCCTCCCCAGCTCCTTATGTGCATCCCTTCTCCATTCTACTGGTTGCTGATATGCTTATCTAGATAGTTTTGTTTGTTTCAGAGTCTTCCTTATTATATTTATCTGTTGATATTTATCTTAGTTACTTTTCCTATTGCTGTGACAAAACACTCTGACAAAAGCAACTTCATGAAAGAAGGTTTTATTATTTGGGTTCAATGTTCCTTGGTACAGTCCATCCATCATGATGGGAAGTCTTGGTGGCAGGAGCTTGGGAGCTGGTCACATTGCACCTGCAACCAGGGAGCAGAGAGTGTTCACAGTCAACCATATTCCTCTTTTGTAATCACTTCAGGACCAGGGCCTAGGGAGTAGTGCCACCCCATTTTAGGGTGGGTATTCCCAGTCGATGAACATATCTAGATAATCCCTTACTGGAAAGCCCAGAGCCTAACCTAATATAGACAATCCCTTATAGGTGTGCCTACCCTTGTTCCCTAGGTGATTCCAGCTCCTGTCAATCAATAGTAACCATCACATGAAGAAGACACACATCATGTGTGTCTTCAATGAACATTAACTATTCTCTAAAACCACATACCACCAGCAATATTAAGAATAATGCTAGTCTTGGCTTTTAAAAAGCAAACTAACAACTAACAAAATCAAAAAGCAGGCAGTGTAGGTGGAATTTTCTTTGGGCCATCAACTCACGATAAATGACATGGAGACTTATTATTAGTTATGAAAGCTCGGCCTTAGCTTGGGCTTGTTTCTAACTAGCACTTATCACTTAAATTAACCCATATTTTTAAATCTACATTTTTCCTTGCACTCATTACCTAGTCTCCATTGTGCCCATCCTGCTTATTCTGAATATGGTCGGCAACTTCACCTTTCTTCTGCCCAGAGCTCTCTCTTTCCAGAAGACCCAGCTACATCTCCTGCCTAGCTATTGGCTGTTTAGCTTTTTATTAAACCAATCACAGTGATGCATCTTCACACAGTGTAATCAAATATCTCACAAGGCAGGAAGCACAGTGTCCTCTAAACCCCTATCAGGGCACTTCTGCTGAGCAGAAGGATGGGAGAGGAGGAAGATGTCAATGCATCTCAAAACTGCAGCTCTATGCAGGGTGAACTTGTGTGGGTCCTAGGAGTTCTTAGGAGGCTAAAAACAGCAAAGGTGAGCCTCACACTCTGGGCCTTAACATCCTCATCAGTAAAATGAAAATATTAATAATGACCATAATAATACTCACTGAGAAGAGCTGTGAAGATTCAGAGAGATTCTGTTTGTTTACAAAGTAATTCCTAAACATAAGTGAATTTTATTTTTCATTCTCCAGCGCTTTCTCTCTTCACTCTGCCTTTCTCCCCTCTTAAGCTCAGCAGCTCCTTTCATGTGGCCAATGAAGTCTCAGGCTTCTCTGAACTCTGAATGATCTTGTTTCATGGAAAACATCAAATTTGATGAGATACTGTCTTATGCTTCCGTCATCATTCATTATTTATTCCTGGCTGTGCTCGAACAGAAGGGGATTATCATAGGATAGCAAGCACACCGCTCTTTACTGTCAGCATTGGAAGCCTTGTGAAGCTCCTGTTCAATAGAAAAGTTAAGTTACACAACCCAACCATAGAGCTGAAAGAGGGAAAGTCAGACTCTTCTTATGGATTTGAATTATGTGCCTCAAAACTGATATCCAAGCCTTAACCACCAGTGCCTCACTTAGAGTGTGATCATTTAGAGGGCTGGCGAGACAGCTAGGTCTGGGAAGTACTTGTTGTGTGAGAATGCATTTGATTGCCAGCAGTCATGTAAAACCTGGATGCAGCAGTAGATGGTTGTCATCTCAGTCCTGGGTAGGCAGAGACAGGAAGGTGACCAGCCAGTCTTCAGCCAGTCTCACAGGTTCAGTGAGAGACCTTGCCTTAAGTAAGACAAACAGAAAATTGAGGTAGATAATTGATATCTACCTCTGGTCTCCATGAACACATGCTTGCATACTGTGTGTGTGTGTGTGTGTGTGTGTGTGTGTGTGTGTGTGCACATACACACACACACACACACACACACACAGAGAGAGAGAGAGAGAGAGAGAGAGAGAGAGAGAGAGAGAATGTGATAATTTGAAAATAGAGTAATCAAGCTGAAACTGGGTGATGAGGTAAGCTTCAACACAGACTGACAAGTGTCTATAGGAAAAGATTAGGATACAGACAGGTGGGTGACCTTGGAAGAACACCAAGAGGGCAGCCATTAGCCGGCTAGAGAGAAAGAAACCAAATGTGCTAGTGACTTGATCTTGAACTTCTAGCCTCCAGAAAGTGTAAGAAAAAAAAATATCTCCATGTGCTAGTCATCTGTATGTTGCTGCATATAAAATACCTGAGATAATAAATTTAATAAAGGAAATGTTTATTTTGGCTCACGATTTCAGAGGTTTCTAATCCAATGGTTGTCTATCTCTATTGTCTGGGCCTGTGGTGCACAATACATCACAGTGTCCACATGGGGGAGGAGACTTTTCACTCTTGTGCTTGGTAAATGGCAGCTGGCAGTTGAGGGAAAGAGGGAGACCCTGGGGTCCTGTGATGGTTTGAATGTAATTGGCCCCCATAGGCTTATAGGGAGTGGTACTATTAGGAGGTATGGCTTTGTTGCAGTAGGTATAGCCTTTGGAAGAAGTGTATCACTATGGACACCCAGTATCTCAATTTACTTCATGTTGACTGTGGTCAAGATACGGAACTCTCAGCTCCTTCTTCAGCACCATGTCAGCCTGTATACCACCATGTCCCACCTTGATGACAATGGACTAAATCTCTGAAACTGTAAGCCACCCCATTACATGTTTTCCTTTATAAGAGTTTACTGTGGATATTACTCTGTATAAATAAAGTGCTGATTGGCCAGTAGCCAGGCAGGAAGGATAGGGTAGGCGGGACAAGGAGGAGGAGAAGGCTGGGAACAGAAAGGCTGGGAGGAGACACTGCCAGCTGCTGCCATGAGAAGCAATGTGTAAAGACACTTGTAAGCCACAAGCCATGTGGCAAAGTATAGACTAACAGAAATGGGCTAAATATAAGAGTAAGAGCTAGACAATGGTAGGCCTGAGCTAATGGCCAAGCAGTTTAAATAATATAAGTTGTCTGTATGATTATTTTATATGTGGGTTGTGGGACCGCAGGGGCTTGGTGGAACCTGGAGAGAAGCTCTCCAACTATAAGAGTTGCCATGGTCATGATGTCTCTTCACAGCAACAGAAACTCTAAGACAGGACACAATATCTCCTTCAAGGATAGGACCTCAGTGATCTCACTTCCTTCTGTGAGATCTAACTTCCTAAACATTCCAACACTTCCCAACAGCACCACAGGATGATAACAAAGCTTTTAACACATAGTCTTTGAGGAACACCTACCTAAACCATGGCACAATCCTAGCGAAGGATGCAAGTATTCTGACTGGCTTTTTGAGTGTCTGTCATAGAGTGTCTTTCTTTCTCCTAGGCTGAGTAGCATGCTCAGAGAGGCAGGTAGGATAACTAACAGGAAAGGACCATGAAGCTTCACAATAATGGTTCATTACTTCCTGTCATGCCCCAGAACTTCACAACTGAGGTCCCTGGCATTTCATGAAGATCAGCCATGCTTGCTCCCCTATCCTAGGCTCTAAATTCAATGTAGGCTGCAGTGTTGCTGCTAATAGGCAGCCTAGGTGCCAGCATTCCACAGGCCTTTACAATATGACAACAGGAGCCACAGAAGCAGGTAATCTGGACCAGTGAGATGCCTTGTCTAGTAAAGACACTTGCCCCAAGCCTGGCAACATGGGCTCAACTCCCAGGACCCACATGGTAGAAGGAGAAAATAGACTATTGAAAGCTGTCCCCTGAATTGCTGTAGCATGCCCACACATATACACATAAGTGTGTATACCAGCACACACACACAATAAATAAGCAAAATGATAGAGAATAAAGCAGATAAATTGAATTTTAAGGAAAGTTCCAGGGAAGCCCTGGAGAGAAGAAACAATTTAGTAAGTAATTTGATGCAACATAATTCTTTCCTATTGTTTACATTAGTTTTAATCTTATCATAACTTGAATTTTAAGAAAAGTCTCTTAATTGTTTTTTCTTATGCCCTTTAAGAAAATTGTTTTCTATTTTGAAAGGTATTCAGAGAACTGTGTCTAACCAATACCCAAATAACAAATATTACCCATATGGGTTCCTTTCTTGCATCTCCCCACCCTGCTTTCTCCTCTCCTCTATCCTAACCTCCCCTTCCATTTTCAACAGGTTTTCTCCATGTAGCCCTGGATGTCCTGGAACTCCTTTGGCAGACCAGGCTGGCCTCAAACTCACAGAGATCCTCCTGCCTCTGCCTCTAGAGTGCTGGGATTAAAGGTGTGCACCACCACCACCTGGCATCTATTCTGACTTCTGAAACTCAACATTAGTCCTTTTAAAAAGAGTGCTTTGCATGCATGCAAAACACTCTACACAGGCCTGAAGAGGGTATCAGATCTCTTAGAATTGGAGTTACAGATGATTGTTAAGCTTCCAGTGGATGCTGGGAATTCAACCCTCTATCCTCTGCTGGAGCACCACCGAGCCATCTCTCCAGCCCCTACACATTGGTCTTACGTGATTTTTGAGCTTTACGTAAAGACGCACGTATAAAATGGGCTATCAAGTTCAGCACAACTTTTGTGAGATTCATCAGTGTTGTATACAGAAGGAATTAATCTCCTTTGCTCAACAGTCTTCATGTCCAAGGAACACAGATTTCAGGTTTTTAAGTTTTTAGTTGACAAATGGCTGTATAGCCATGTATATAATATATTGTCTCAATGGTTGGATATATTATGGAAAGATCAATTCAGGCTAGTTGTCATATCCATCCATCCAAACATCCACCATTACTCTGTGATGAAATCAGCTGTTTGGAGGTCCACAGCACACTGTTATTATTGTTTCCTGTAGACATCACATTGTGCCGTAAGACACCAGAAGGGGCTCCTCTAACTGAGCCTTTATAATGTTCATCCTTTCTGGTGTCCAGGTCACTGTCATTCTTTAACTATCATTTACAGTGCCACTGTGCAGGTTTATATATCCACTTGTGTCTCTTGGTTCACATATGCACCTGGGGACAGAATCTCTGGTATACAGGGTTGATGAGTATGCAACATTTATTGACAATGGCTGTTTTCAGCTGTTCATTCTGATTCCTATTTTAGCTCTCCCGAATTATTTTGTCACATTCTTGTCTCTTACAGTCTACTTAATTTTAACCATTCTGGTAGATGTATACTTTATTTTACAGTTTTAATTTACATTATCCTAATGACTATTGAACTAGAAATGTTTTCATACATACATTGGCCTTTACATATTCACTCTTAAGTATGTCCCCATTCCGTGGCTTAATTCTGTATGAGTTTGTCTGTGTTTTCCTTGCTGTGGTGTGTAGCGTCTTTGCACATTCTGGGTAAGATCTTATTTGGATTTTCTCTCTCTTTCTTTCTCTTTTTCTTTCTTTTTTCAGAAGAATCTGACCACCAAATCCCATCCCCAGTGCTCGGGATGAGTCTTCTCACGTTGCACCCTGCAGATGTCTCCTCAGCCTGTCCTTGCTGTCTTATCTTCTACATTATGTCTTTGGATGAGCAGAAGTTCTTACTTTTAACAAATTACATTTCTTATGATTTTCTTTTTTCTTTCCAGTGCTTTCTGTTTGCTGTTTGTCTATCTGAGGTCATGAAGATGCTGTTCTGTGTACAAGTTTAGGGCTCATACAATTTAGACCTGAACTCCACTGGAAGTTAACCTTAATCCAAAAGAAGCTTGTAAGGTGGGCTAGTATGCTCAGCACAGTTTTTATACAGAATTTTCATATTTACTGTAGAGTAGGAGTTGAACACTGTCCTTTTTTCTGTACAAATATACAAATAGTATATTTATAATATAAATATAACAATGTAGTTATAAATAATATAAAATAGCATAAATAATATAGATGCATATAGTTTACTGAAAAGAGTCTGCTGCTGTGACCCCTTTGATATAAATCAAGTGTTCCTGTGTATGTGTCTGTGGTGGACTGTTTTATTAGCATGTTTTCTGCTTTTATAACCATACTATACAGTTTCACTTATTAAAATTTATCTTAAAATATTAGTGCTGAGTAGAACAGGAATAATGTTTGCTGTGTTAGTCCTCATAAATAACTGTGTTGCATATATGTTTTAGCATTTAGTCAGTCTTCAGAAGAACATCTACCGGGAATGTAATCAAAAGTGAATTAAATTTGTAGGTCAATTTGAAGAGCATTAACGTGCCTAACCATATTGAATCTTCTGACACAGGAACATGAGATGTCTATCTGTTCTGGACTTCCACTCCTACAAATCATATACATGTTTATTTAGGTATGTCTCACATATTCAGTTTCATGGTGCCAAATAAATGCTATTTTTCTTCCATTCATAGTTAAACAATTTTTTACAATGCAGACAAAATTCATCTTTGTTAATGATCTTGTTTATGGTGATACTAAGTTTAATGATATAAATATTTATAGATGTTTTACTGTTTTATTTTTTCCCCCTTTGGGTGTAACTGAGCTTACAGGGATCTTTCTTTGGAATCTTTTATTTTTTTTCACTGGTTAGGAATTAAAATATGCTAAATAGAAATGGACATAGCAGGAGTCTCTGTTTCTTTCTTAAGCTCAGTGAAAGTGCTTTCAATCACATCCCATTAACTGTGATGATCCTATTTGTGCCTTACAGAAAATCTTAGGAAGAGTAGAATACCTCCCTCCTCAGTTTCTTAAGCTTTTTTCACTATTTTGTTTTTAAATCATGAATGTGTGTTGAACGTTAGGAAATGCTTCCCTACACCGTTTATTGAGATGGCTGTGTGAGACATCTCCTTACTTTCCTAAATGGTTAAGGATTATGACTCGCTTTTAATAACAGCATCTTTATGATCCTGGAATAATCACAGTGCTGTGTTCTATTATCCTTTTTTTTTCTTTATTATTATGTGTTTTAAATTTTATACATCAGCCATGGGTTCCCCTGTCCTCCCCGCTCCCGTCCCCACCCCCACCTTCCCCCCAGCCCCTCCCCTCCATTCCCATGTCCTCCAGGATCAAGGCACCCCTGGGGATTCATTTAAACCTGGTGGATTCAGTACAGGCAGGTCCTGTCACCTCCTTCCAGACTGAGCAAAGTGTCCCTGTGTAAGCCCATGAGCTGGCTGTTCTACTATCCTTTAAGTGTACTGCTCAATTTTGTTTCTTGCAATTTGTTGATTTCTTTGTCTACATTCAAATCCAAGATGGCCTACAATTTTCTGTTCTAACAATGACTCATACTTGGATATCAAGGTTTTTAGACTTATCCAGTGGACTGAGAGGTGTTCACTTTTCTTTGTGCTTTAGACGAATTTACAAAATATTGAGGAAGCTGGTGTGAGTTTCTTTTTGTTTTTATTTTTGTTTGTTTGTCTGCTTTGTTTTGAGATAACAGCCTCTGGCTGGCCTGGAATTTGCTGTGTAGAGCAGGTTAGCCTTGAACTCTCAAGAGTTTGTCTGCCTCTGCTCCCCAAGTGATGGGATTTAAAGTGTGTGCCACCATGAACATCTCAAACAAGTAGAGTGAGAAGCCAGCCTGCGTTACATAGCATAGCCCTGTCTCAAAATTTTAAAAATAGTTGAAAAGGAAATTATCTTGTTTGCTGGGTTGGCTGTTCAGCATGGTTTCCCTGTGCTAAAACTAAGGTATAACACATGTTGAAGGAAAAAAAAAAATTCCTTCTTCATCTTTTCTGGCTTCTATCAGCTTCAGCTTTGGCTCATGGGCCTTTCTTCTGTCTTTGGAACCAGCAGCATAACATTTAAACTTAAAATACATGTAGTCACTAGTTTTTGTTTCGGTGTAGTAAGTTTTCAAGGAATTTATTGATTTCACATAGAGTCATGTTAGTTGGCACTATCTTGTAATACATTTTTTAATTAATTGAATAGGCTAGTGTATAAAATAATGGGCTCCTTCATACATTTCCATGAATATGTGTTGTCATACTTTGCTCTTACTTGTCCCCTTCCTCCCATACTCTCTCGTCTTCTCCAGCTGGTTCCCTGTCCCCAGGTAGTTCCCACTTCTTCCTTCCTTCCTTCCTTCCTTCCTTCCTTCCTTCCTTCCTTCCTTCCTTCCTTCCTTCTGTTCCTCTCTTCCTCCCTCTGTCCCTCTCTTCCTTCCTTCCTTCTTTTTGATGTAGTGTTTTTCTACATATCTTTGGCTGTCCTGGAACCCACTCTGTAGACCAAGGTGGCCTCAAACTCATAGAGATCCACCTGTCTCTGCCTCCCTAGTGATGGGATTAAAGGCATGTACCACCACTCATGGCCCCACTTCTGATTTCTTATTGTGTTATTACCCAGTTTCTCATCTCACTTAAAATCTCTCCCTCCCATCTCATGATGCCCTTTTTGATTTATGACCTCATCCCACATATATAAATGCACATCATATATGTATGCACATAAATATAATTTTAAATCTAGTTTTCACATATGAGAGAAAATGCACACTATCTGTTTTTCTGAATCTCAATTATTTTACTTTAACATGATTTCCAGTTGCATCCATTTTTCTGCAAATGTTATTATTTCAGTTTTTATTGTGGCTGCATAAAACTATATTGTGTATATATATCACATTTTCTTTACCCATTCATCTTTTGTTAGACATTGGGACTTGCCATATAGTATTTCTATTTTCAGTTTTGCAAGGTACTTCCACACTGATTTCAGCAGTGACCACTCAAATTTCCATACCCACCTGCAGTGAATGACAGCCCTCTTCCCCACATTCTCAATAGTACTTCTTGTCTTGTTATAATTTATTTCATGTGCATATGTGTTTTAACTGCATTTATGGCTGTGCACCACATGTGTGCCTGATGACCACAGAAGCCAAAAGAAGGTATCAGATCTGGAGTTTACAAATGGTGTGAGACACCATGTATGTGGGTGCTGGTAACCAAATGTGGTCCTCAGGAAGAGCAGCCTGAACTGCTCACCCATCTTTCCAGTCCCTCATTGGTTTCATGTATTTGTTTTTTATGACAGCCACTTAGACTTGGGGAGAGACAGAATTTCCAAGCATTTTTTATTTACTTTCCTGTGATGGCTAAGAATATCGAGCAAGTATCTACTAACTCACAATTGTAGTTCAGTCTATTAGGCTCTATGGTGATTGGATGATTTCGAGGTTTGATATTCTTTATATATCCTCTGTATGAATTTCCCTGTCTGATGTGTAGCAAGAAAACATTCTTCCCATCCTGTAAACTGTCTCTTTCTTCTCATGAGTCCTTGGCTCTGCAGAAGCTTTTGACATTCACTCAATCCCTCTGTAAATCTGGGGGATTATCCCATGTGCTATCAGAATCCTTTTCCAAAAACATTTGCCTGTGCCTCTAAATTCAAATATTGCCCAGTGTCATTCCTGACAATTTCAAAGTTTCAGATCCTGCGTATAGGCCTTTCATCCATTTTGATTCTTCTACATATGGAAATCTAGTTTTCCCAGCACCATTTGTTGAACACATTTTCTTTCCCCCATTGTATGTTTTGGGCAGCTTTGTCAAAGATTTGTTGTCTATAACTGTGGGTTTATTTCTAGGTCCTATCTATTTTATTCATCTTCATGTCTGCTTTTGTGATAGTGCCATGCTGTTTTTATTACAATAGCTCTAAAACATACTTTGACACCAGACACTCTGATGCCTCTAGCATCTTTCTGCTAAGGTTTACGTAAAATATTCAGGGTCTTTTGTGCTTACATATGAATTTTAGGGTTTTTTTTCCATTTCAGTGAAGAATGTAAGAACTTCTTTGAATAAGTAGATGGTTTTCAGTAGTTTAACAATTTTCTTAATGTTAATCCCACCCATCCATGAATAGGGGAGGTCTTTCTCTTAGAATCTTTAATTTCTTGAGTATCTAAAGTTTTCAATGTAGAGAGAGGTCTTCCACTTTCTTGGTTATGTTTACTTCTGGTTTTTTTTTTTTTTTTTAACTATTGTGAATTATACTTTCCCCTTGATTTCTTTGCCAGCAGGCTTGTTATTGATATACTGCTATTGATTTTTGTATGTTGAGTTTGTCACCCCTACCCTGCTGAAAGTGTTTATCGGGCCTAGAAGTTCTTTGATGGTGTCTTTAGGATCGTGTATCTCTGCAGGGTCATGTGACTGAAGGGTTATGTCACCCAAAAATAGATACATTGACTTCTCCCTTTTCTATCTGTATCACTTTTGTTTGCTTCTCTTATATTATTGGTGGAAGACTTCAAGTTCATTTTTGAGTAAGAGTGGAGAGAGGGTGCATGCTTGTCTCATTCCAGATTTTAGAGTAAATGGTCCCAGTTTTTCTCCTGTTAGTATAACGTTGGCTATAGGTTTGTCATATACAGCCTTTATTATGTTGAGGTATATTCCTTCTATTTCCATTTATTCGAGGTTTCTATCATGAAAGGATGTTTAACTCTGTCAAGGTCTTTCCTGCATTGATTGGCATGGTCATATGATTTCTGTCCTTGCATCCATTTATGTGCTGAATTTCATTTATTGATTTGCATATATTGAACCAACCTTGCATCATTCCTAGAATGAAAATAACTCAGCCATGGTATACATTTTTTAAAAATGTGTTCTTTTTTCTGTTTTCCTTTTCTTTTATTTCTTTTGTTTTCTTTTAGTTTTGTCAAAACAGTATTTTCATGAATTGTTTTTATCACATCACGTTTTTAAAAATTAAAACTGCCATTTTGAGACAAATGTTCATAAGTGGTTGTAAGTCACAAGTAGTTGGTTGTAAGAAACTTGCAGAAAGACTCATATGTCCCTTATCTGACTTCTTCTGATCACATGGTTTCTATACATTTCTGTTATTCTTTTTTTTTATTAAGAGATTTTTCTATTCATTTTACATACCAACCACAGATTCCCTCTGCTCCCACCCCACCCCCATTCTCACCTCCTCCAAGGCAAGGTCTCCCATGGGGAGTCAGCAGAGCCTGGTACATTCAGTTGAGGCAGATGGAAGCCCCTCCTCCCTGCACTGAGGCTGTGCAAAGTGTCTCACCATAGGCACTAAGCTCCAAAGAGCTGGCTCATGCACTAAGGACAGGTCCTGATCCCACTGCCTGGGGGCCCTCTAAACAGTTCAAGCTAAACAACAGTCTTGCTTATCCAGAGGGCCTAGTCCAGTACCATGGAGCTTGTTAGCTATTGGTCCACAGTTCATGGGTTTCCATTAGTTTGGCTAGTCTCTGTACTTTTTCCAATCATGGTCTCAATTTTTTTTTTTTTAAAGACATGATCTCAGGTATCTCAGGCTGGCCTGGAACTCACTCTATAGCCAAGGATAGGCTTGAATTCATGATTCTTCTGCCTTTACTAAGATTTATGCATTACCACACCCAGTTTATGGTGCTAGGATTGAATCTAGGGCTTCATACATGCTAGCTAGGCAGAAAATCTATCGACTAAACTATATTCCCTGCCTACTTTATGTATTCTTTTTTTTTTTTTTTTAAGCTGAGGATCCAACCCAGGGCCTTGCGCTTGCTAGGCAAGTGCTCTACCACTGAGCTAAATCCCCAACCCAAATGTATTCTTGAATTAGGTTTCAAGAATTCAGTGGCCAATTGGAAATTGTTCTATAGCTTCCTTTCTCAGTGTGTCCTTATCCTGTCTAGGTATTGAGACAATGTTGGCCGTGTGGTGTGAATTCGGTTATACTTCTTTCCTTTCTATGGTATTAATAGTTTGAAGAGTGTTGGTGATAGCTCTTCCTTTGAGATTTTGGAGGATTTGACAGTGCATTCATTTGTATCTTGGCTTTTCTTTGTTGGGAGACATTTTATTACCACTTCAGTCCCATTTATTGTTATGGATCTGTGCAGATTGTTTAGATCTTTGTAAGTTAGTAGTTCATATTGGTCTACGAACTTACTCATTTCTTTGATATTTTCCAGGTTTTTTTGAAATATAAGCTTTTAAAGTATACTGTAATAATTCTCAGTATTACATTGGAAGCTATACTAACCTCTGTTTTTATTCATCTCTAATTTTATTATGTGGGCCTTATGCTTGAATGTCTATTTCTTTCTCTAGATTTGGAGACATTTGTAAACTCATTGCATGAATTCATTCTGCCTTTAGTTTCAAGTCTAACCTATTCTTAAGTTTCGTCTCTTGGTCGTATCCCAGAATTCTTGGCTTTTGTTGATATAGTCAATTATATTTGTTTCCTAATTGATATGTGAATGAAATATTTTGTCATTTTTGTTATCCATATTTGATGTTCTTTCCCCTGCTGGGTCCAGTCCTCTGGGTCCATTTCCCATGTTTCATATTTGATCTGTTGTGTTTCTCATTTCCATATTTCTATTATTTTTCTCAAAGTTTCAATTTTCTTGCTGAATTGTTCTCTGCTGTTTCTGACTTTTTATCCATATGATGATTTTTCTCTTCCACTTGGCTGAGGTTCTCCTTTATGTTGATAACATTCATCTTTATTATGTCTTTTTCCAGATCACAGATCATTTTTTCAACTAGAAAACTTACCTGGTATTTGACCTGTTTTGATATCTTTGAGTTTAGTGGTTGCGGAGTTATGATCACGTGCCCTTGCTTTTTCACGCTTCCTGCATTTCTGACTTATTCATCTCTTGCTTTGGATATCTCTTCTAGTCTCTGTCTCTGTCGTCTCTCCCCTTGCTCTCTAGCTCTCACTGCTCTTGATCACACTCTTTCTCTGTGTGTGTGTGTGTATGGGTGTGTGTATGTGTGTGTGTATGTGTGTGTATGGGTGTGTGTATGGGTGTGTGTATGTGTGTATGTGTGTGTATGTGTGTGTATGTGTGTGGGTATGTGTGTGTGTATGTGTGTGTATGTGTGTATGTGTATGTGTGTGTATGTGTGTGTATGTGTGTGTGCATGTGTGTATGTGTGTATGTGTGTGTGTATGTTGTGTATGTGTGTGTATGTGTGTATGTGTGTGTGGGTATGTGTGTGTATCTGTGTGTATGTGTGTGTGTGGTGTGTGTGGTGTGTTTTTGTGTGTGTATGTGTGTGTGGTGTATGTATGTGTGTGTATGTGTGTGTATGTGTGTGTATGTGTGTGTATGTGTGTGTATGTGTGTGTGGTGTATGTATGTGTGTGTATGTGTGTGTGTATGTGTGTGGTGTGTGTGTATGTGTGGGTATGTGTGTGTGGTGTGTGTATGTGTGTGGTGTGTGTGTATGTGTGGGTATGTGTGTGTGGTGTGTGTATGTGTGTGTATGTGTGTATGTGTGTGTGGTGTGTGTGTATGTGTGTGGTGTGTATGTATGTGTATGTGTGTGTATCTGTGTGTATGTGTGTGTGTGGTGTGTGTGGTGTGTTTTTGTGTGTGTATGTGTGTGTATGTGTGTATGTGTGTGTGTATGTGTGTATGTGTGTGTATGTTGTGTATGTGTGTATGTGTGTGTGTGGTGTGTGTGGTGTGTGTGTATGTGTGTGTGTATGTATGTGTGTGTATGTGTGTGTGTATGTGTGTGTGTATGTGTGTGTGTGTGTGTGTGTATGTGTGTGTATGTGTGTATATGTGTGTGTGGTGTGTGTATGTGTGTATGTGTGTGTGGTGTGTGTGTATGTGTGTATGTGTGTGTATGTATGTATATGTGTGTATGTGTGTGTATGTGTATGTGTGTGTATGTGTGTGTATGTGTGTGTATATGTGTGTGTATGTGTGTATGTGTGTGTGTTGTGTGTGTGTTATATGGCTTTTTTTGTGTGTATGTGTGTGTGTGTTATATGGCTTTTTTCTGTGTGTGTGTATGTATGTGTGTTTGTATGTGTGTGTGTATGTGTGTGTATGTATGTGTATGTGTGTGTATATGTGTGTATGTGTGTGTATATGTGTGTATGTGTGTGTATGTGTGTGTATGTGTATATGTTTGTGTGTGTGTATGTGTGTGTGTATGTGTGTGTGTTATATGGCTTTTTGTGTGTGTTGTGTGTCTGTATTATGTGTGTGTGATTGGAAATTGAACCCCCAAATCATGCATGATAGAAAAATACTCTATTCACCAATTGAGGTTCATCCCTAGCCTTTATTTAGAATTTTAATGTAGATAATTGAGGCCACATTGTTTTCTTTTTTGAACAGTGTTGATAAACTTTTGTCTTTTAAAATTATTTTTTAAAAAAGACTATTTAGCTCTATAGATTTTGTGTAATAATGTAAAATGGTCATAGCCAGTATACAAATACCAAACTAGAATTCTGGTTGCAATTTTATTTAAATACATACATTAATTTGGCAAAGAATGGTATTTTAACATTCTATCTTGGAAACTTGTCTGTTTAGAAATCTCTTCCTCTTTACCCATCCATGTGCTAGGGTTACAAGCACATGCTACCATAGTTAGCAAATACCAGCTTCCCCCATATTCCCCAAATACTTTATAGTTTTTCTTCTTAGACCTTTTACCTTTCTCTGTCAGGGGTGGGCCAGTGAAGAAAGAATCTTCTGACCTGGCATTCATTATACAGACCAGGTTGATCTTGAGCTCATGTTAATCCAAATGCTGGCTTTAGAAGCATGCACCATCAGCCCTGTCTTCGTTTTTTTCCTTTCTTGTGAGAGTCTTTGTAAGGTATTTTTTCAGTTGGGGTTTTTATTAAAAATAAAATTTAATCCTCCTAACATTTAAATGTCTGTTAATGGAAACTATGAGTTTCCATATTTTATTCTATATCTTATCACTTAATATGACTCCTTCGACAATGAACTTTGGTGCTGATGGACAACTAACAATGGGGCAAGCTTTGTCCGTCTCATGACAGTTCCATATAGATGATGTCATCACATTAGATCTACAGACGAGGAAACCTGGGTCCATAGCAAAATTCCTCAATTGTTTTAGGAAATTAGCCCTCTAGACTAAAAAAATTTTTAATTTGTTGTTTAACCATATTTATGAATTGTAGTTCAACTTTAAATTTACTATAAGAATATGAATCTAAATGTAAACTTAAAAAATGGTTGTTTCACTTTTATTGTATTGACTAAAACTTATAAAGCAATGTTGAATAATAGAAAACGGATGTATTTTTGAGTTTCTGATTTTAATAGAAATGTGATTTTTTTTTCTAAATCTTGTTGTCTTTCTTTTTGAGAACAGACTGGTGTAAAGACCATCAGTCTCTAGGAGAGTCCAGGAGCCAGAAGACTTGGATGTGTCAGTCAAGCATAACAGGAGAATGTCAGAAGAAATAGAAGCCATCTTTTGCTCACAGATCCAAGCAAGAAAACAGGTACCCACTGGGGCTGAGAGACAAGTCCAAAGACTACAGGAGTCAAACCATCTGATCAAGAGTGGGAGAGATTGAGGTGAGGAAACTTTGGGACTAATGCCTTTGTCAGGGTAGTTGTTTGAGGTGGACCACTAGCATATTCTTTCTAGGTGGAGACCTTTCTGTGGGCTTCCAGACTGTAAACCAAGAAAAATGCCCAAACTGACAGTTAGAACAATAGCTATAGGTGTGTCTGACAGGGTGTGGGCACTTTACTTCTTTCCCTGGTGCTGAGTTTGAAACAAGTCCTATTATCTGATAAACACTTCCTAGCCATGGGACAATCTATGCTCACTGAGTCCCAGGAAAGCATGTATCCTGAAGTTAGCCTCGGGCCCTAAGAAGACAAGCCTCAAAATGCTTAAATATAAGACCTGGAGGAAACAGAAACTTATTTAGGGCCTTATTTGTTGGAATTTGCAGAGGAGTTATTTGAGGAGAGCTTTATGTCTTTTAATTAAACCAAATATCTGGGGCCTTTTGAAATGAAATTTTCCTTAATGCCTTTTCCCAAGAGCCTGGGATTGTGTATTTTAAGAAATAAAATGTGTGTCTTGGTTATTGCCAGTGATATCTGAATATAATAAGGCATGTCCTAGAAAGACTGCACATCTAGACCTTAGCATATATGTATAGACAAAGCTGTTTTTACTTCTATCTTGGGTATTCATGAGGCAGGAACATCTCAGTGTTTTCCCCATTAAGAGAGCTCTTTTCAAGTAATGACCCAGTAGTTTATAATAATATGAAAAGGAGACCATTGATAACCCAGGCGTCCAGGGCTAAGGTGACTGCCTAACATTAGGCACATTTTCTGTTTTGTGTCTTCATCCTTTAGCAGGGACATTCGGGCTAAATGATTAAAATTAACAATAGCTCATTAAGATCCCTTGCTTGGGATTGTTAGCAAAAGCATACTATAATCATAAATTCCCATTTTTGTGTACCCAGTAACTCCCAAAGTGCTCTTCAAATAGTCAAGGACCCACAAGAAGGTAATTCCCACTACATTATAGTACTTTTCAATGGAAATCATCTTGCAGGTGGAATATTCTAGAGGGCCATATTGGCTAACTCCTATCTCATGATACTGTGGTAGCTGTAAGAGCTTTGGACATCACTGGGGTAGAGGCACACAGAGACGTGTGGTGGGGTTGCTTCCAACACAGGAGGCAAAATCATCTCCAGTGGTGAGATCACAGGTATCATACAAAGCCATGCTTTCACAAGCAGTGAAATTTAAGGCCAGCTCAAGGGTATTTCCTTGAACTAAAGCATAATGGGCATCCAGGTAGGGAAGTTCACAAGCTCAGAGATTTTGACAGTCTCTGTTTTTCTGAAGACCAACAAGTGGCCTACTGTTTATTGTTTTGATGGTGAAGAACAAGAGGCTAGGTGCACAAATTTTCTTGCACCAGAATCCCTGAAGCTGTTAATGACCATCCTAAGTAGTCAAGACTCCAGGAAGCACAAAAAAAGGCTGCCAAAGCCTTTATCAGATAAAAGGCTTCGTTATCTTATTCTTTGGGGTACTGATAGATAGTTATTGTGCCCCTTCAGAGACAGAGGCAAACTGTAATGGAGAAGCTGTTGAGATAGGCTTTTAACAGAGCATGTTAGCCAAATCCATAAGAAGAAAATGTAGACAAGTTGATTGACAGAATTGGCCTCTACTCCAGACCTGAGGACTTAACACAGGTCTTGCAGACACCTAGCAAGTGCTCTGCCACCAAACTAGGTCTTTTTTTTTTAACTTTTTTTTTTTTTTTTTTTTTGAGATAGGATGGCACTTAGTTGCCCAACCTGGCTTCAAAATTATGATTCTTTGTAATTCTCCCACCTCAGCCTCCAAATTAGCCAAGATTACAGGTTTGCATCACAAGGCCTGGCTTAGAATCGGCACTTTTAATAATATTTGGCATAGGAATCTCAATGGATGGATACAGAGTGGGGATTGTAGTAGTCTATGGTGACACACTGTTTATTTTTTCCCAGAAATAATACATCAAAATGGGCTATCAAATAGAGAAACAGTGGTGATAATAGCCCTTTTATTGACCAGGCTTTCTATAATGGGTTTCCATACCTAAAGTTCCCTTTTTAACTTATATTAGGCCATTTTAACTACTTTCACTGAGGGTTCATAGGGCCCCATTTCATTGAGCCAATGTCTAAGTGTTAAAAGAGCCCCTTTGTTTTAATCTACTAGTTATCTGGTCAGAGTATTTGTTCTCAACATAAAATCTTTTACAGCAAATGGTCTATGATGGGATATTACTGACAAGGCTATGGATAAAGTGAGGCATACTTGCTGTGGAATAATCCTGTACACTGTGAATATGTATTACTCTGATTGGTGTAATAAAGAAGCTGACTGGCCAATAGCTGAACAGGATAAGGTTGGGTGGGAGAATCAAACTGAGAATGCTGGGAGGAAGAAGGGTGGAATCAGGAGTTGCCAGCACATGCAGAGAGAAGCAAGATGGGTTGCCACACTGAGAAAAGGTACCAAGCTATGTGACAAAGCATAGATAAGAAATATGGGTTGATTTAAAATGTAAGAATTATCTAGTAACAAGCCTGAGCTACTGGCCAACAATTTATAATTAATATAAGTCTCTGTGTAGTTACTTGGGAGCTGCTTGCAGGATAGAAAGTCCTACCTACACATACTCATTTTCTTTTGTTTATAGCCAGTTACCTTCTCACAATCAATGATATATGATTCAAATTTACTAGGGTCATGCTATTACGATAATTTGAGCCCCAATCTTGATATGGCTATGAATTTCAACAACAGTGCATCTTAGCACATAATACAGCTAAGTTAGTGCCTGTGTTGTAGAGACACAAAGCATCTTTTTGTTAAAACTCTTCAGTACATAAAGTTTAGATTTCCAATGGAATTGAATTACAGAGAAGTTTAAATTTAGCTAGCTTTTATAACTGCCTATACTATGTGCAATTCTTTATTATATCTGCACATAAAAATATTATATATGGCATATTAATTACTGTCCTTCACTGTGCTTCAGTAAGTAATCTAGGGCTATATGCACCATACTCAGCCTCTGAACAGTACTTTCTTTAATAACTGTTCTATTGCTGTGAGGAGACACCACAACCATACAACTCTTATAAAGGAAGGCATTTAACTGGGGCTTGCTCACAGTTTCAGAGATTTAGTTCATTATCATCTCATGAGATGGAGCATGTCAGCATGCAAGCAAATGTAGCAGTCAAGAGTTCTACATATTGATCTGAAGGTAGCAGGAAGAAAGAGACTCTAGGTTTGGCATGGCCTTCTGAAACTCCAAACCCCACCCCTAGTGACACACTTCCTCCAACAAGGACACACTTCCTAATCCTTTCAAATAGTGCCACTCCCTGGTGACCAAGCAGTCCAACCTATGAGCCTATGGGGGTATTCTCACTCAAACGACCACAGTACTTAGAGTTTAAAGTTCCCCTCTCCCCCTCTGACTTGACACCTAAGATAGTGACTTCTCTTATCATCTTCTTTTTTTCTTTTTTTTTTTTTTTTTTTTTTTTTTTTTTTTTTTTTTTTTGTCTTTCTAAGCAATACTTTCCTCCTGTGGTTGTCTTGACTACAAGATGGCCAACCTCATACTTTAGTCCCCTCACCTTTCAGAGTAAACTCTTTTTTTTTATTTGTATTTTCTTTTTTTTAATTAATAGATTTTCTATTCATTTTACATACCAACCACAGATTTCCCTGTCCTCCCTCCTCCTGCCCCTGAGTCTTCTCTCTTTACCCACCCCCCATTCCCACATCCTCCAAGGCAAAGTCTCCCATGGGGAGCCAGCAGAGCCTAGAACATTCAGTTGAGGCAGGTCCAAGTCCCTTCTCCCTGCACCAAGGCTGCGCCAAGTGTCTCCCCATAGCCACTAGGCTCCAAAAAGCAAGTTCATACCCTACTAACAGGTTCTGATCCCACTGTCTGGGGGCCCCCTAAACAGTTCAAGCTAAACAATTATCGTCGATTATCCAGGAGACTAGTCCAGTACCATGGAGGCTCCTCGGCTATTGGTCCACAGTTCATGTGTCTCCACTAGTTTGGCTAGTTGTCTCTGTACTTTTTACTATCATGGTCTCAATATCTCTTGCTCATAGAATCCTTCCTCTCTCTCATCAATTAGACTCCTGGAGCTCTGCTTGGGACCTGGCTGTGAATCTCTGCATCTGCTTCCATCAGTCACTGGATGAGGGTTCTATGGTGACAGTTAGGGTATTCACCCATCCAATCACCAGAGTAGGCCAGCTCAGGCACCCTCTCGACTATTGCTAGCAGTCTATGGTGGAGTCACCCTTGTGATTTTCTGGGAACCTCTCTAGCACTCTGCTTCTCCCTATTCCCATGGTGTCTTCATTTATCATGGTATCTTTTTCCTTGCTCTCCCACTCTGTTCCATTTCCAGCTCAAATCTCCCACTCCCTTAAGCTCTCATCCCCCGTCCCTTGCCCTCCATTACTCCCCCTTCACCCCCAGTTTGCTCATGTAGATTCCATCCATTTCTCCATCACTGGGCAATCCATGTGTCTTTCCTAGAGTCCTCCTTACTAGCTAGCCTCCCTGGAGCTCTAGGTTGTACTCTGGTTATCCTTTGCTTTACATTTAGTATCTACATATAAGTGAGTACATACCATATTTGTCCTTCTGAGTTTGGGTTACCTCACTCAGGATGATATTTTCTAGTTCCATCCATTTGCTTGTAAATTTTATAATGTCATTGTTTTTTATTGCTGAGTAGTACTCTATTGTGTATATGCCCCACATTTCTTTATCCATTCTTCAGTTGAGGGGCATCGAGGGTGTTTCCAGCTTCTGGATATTAAAAATAATGATGCTATGAACATAGCTGAGCATGTGTCCTTGTGGTATTATTAAGCATTCCTTGGGTATATGCCCAAGAATGGTAGAGTTGGTACTTGAGGAAGATTGATTCCCAATTTTCTGAGAAACCACAATACTGATTTCCAAAGTGGATGTACAAGTTTGCATTCCCATCAACAGTGTAGGGGTGTTGCCCTTGTGCCACATCCTCTCCAATATAAGCTGTCTTCAGTGGTTTTGACTTTAGCCATTCTGACAGGTGTAAGATGATATCTCAGAGTCATTTTGATTTGCATTTCCCTGATGACTAAGGATGTTGAGCAATTCCTTAAATGTCTTTCAGCCATTTGAGCTTCTTCTGTTGAGAATTATCTGTTTAGCTCTGTAGCCCATTTTTTTTTAATTGGACTGTTAGGTATTATGATGCCTAGTTTCTTGAGTTCTTTATATATTCTGGATATCAGCCCTCTGTCAGATGTGGAGTTGGCGAAGATCTTTTCCCATTCTGTAGGCTGTTTTGTCTTATTGACTGTGCCCTTTGCCCTACAAAAGCTTCTCAGTTTCAAGAGGTCCCATGTATTAATTGTTTCTCCCAGTGTTGTTATATTTAGAAAGTGATCTCTGGTGCAAACACATTCAAGACTACTTCCTACTTTCTCTTCCATCAGGTTCAGAGTAACTGGATTTATGTTGAGGTCTTTGATTCACTTGAACTTAAGTTTTGTGCATGGTGACAGATTTGGATCTATTTGTAATCTTCAACATGTTGACATCCAGTTACGCCAGCACCTTTGTTGAATATGCTTTCTATTTTCCATGGTACAATTTTGGCTTCTTTGTCAAAAATTGGGTGTTAATACATGTGTGGATTAATGTCAGAGTCTTCAATTTGATCCCATTGACCCACATGTTGGTTTTTATGCCAGTACCAAACTGTAGCTCTATAGTAGAGCTTGAAGTCAGGGAACATGATGGCTCCAGAAGTTGCTTTATTGTACAGGATTCTTTTAGCTATCCTGGGGTTTTTGTTTTTCCATATGAAGTTAAGTATTGTTCTTTCCAGGTCTGTGAAGAATTGTGTTGGGATTTTGATGGGCATTGCATTGAATGTGTAGATTGCTTTTGGTAAGATTGCCATTTTTTACTATGTTAATCCTACTTATCCATGAGCATGGGAGATCTTTCCATTTTCTGATATCTTCTTTAATTTCTTTCTTCAGAGACTTAAAGTTCTTGTCATACAGGTCTTTCACTTGCTTAGAGTTACCCCAAGGTATTTTATATAATTTGTGGCTATTATAAAGGGTGATGTTTCTCTGATTCTTTCTCAACCCATTTATCATTTGTATATACAAGGGCTACTGAAGTTTTTTTGTTGTTGTTGTTAATCTTGTATCCTGCCATATCACTGAAGGTGTTTATCAGCTGTAGGAGTTCCTTGATCGAATTTTTGGGGCTACTTATGTATACTCTCATATTGTCTGCAAATAGTGAAAGTTTCACTTCTTCCCTTCCAATTTATATCCCCTTTATCTACTTTTGTTGTCTTATTGCTCTAGCTAGAACTTCAAGCACTATATTGAATAAATATGGGAAGAGTGGACAGCCTTGTCTTGTTCCTGATTTTAGTGGAATCTCTTTGAGTTTCTCTCCATTTAATTTGATGTTGGCTTGCTGCAAATTGCCTTTATTATGTTTAGGTATGTTCCCTGTATTCCTGATCTCTCCAAGACCTTTATCATGAAGGTGTGTTGGATTTTGACAAAGGCCTTTTCAGCAGCTATCAAAATGACCATGAGGTTTTTTTTTCTTTCAGTTGTTTATATGGTGTATTATATTGACAAACTTTCATATGCTGAACCAAATTTGCATCTCTGGGATGATGCCAACTTGATCATAGTGGATAATTTTTTTGATGTGTTCTTGGAGTCTGTTTGCCAATATTTTATTGAGTATTTTTGCATCAATGAGGGAGATTGGTCTGTAATTCTCTTTCTTTGTTGCATCTTGTGTGTGGCTTGGGAATCAGAGTAACTGTAGCCTCATGAAAAGAGTTTGGTAATATTCCTTCTGTTTGTATTGTATGGAACAATTTGAAGAGTATTGGTATTCAATCTACTTTGAAAATATGGTAGAATTCTGTGTAGAAACTATCTGGTCCTAGGCTTTTTTTTTGGGGGGGGGGGACTTTTAATGACTGCTTCTATTTCCTTAGGGGTTATTGGTCTATTTAAATTGTTTATCTGGTCTTGATTTAACTTTAATTTAGTACCTATCCAGAAAATTGTCCATTTCTTTCAGATTTTCCAATTTTATGGAGTACAGGTTTTTGAAGTATGATCTGACCTGATGATTCTCTGGATTTCCCTGTTGTCAGTTGTTATGTCTCCCTTTACATTTCTGATTTTGTTGATTTGGATGCTCTCTCTCTGCTTTTTGGTTAGTCTGGATAAGGGCTTGTATATCTTGTTGATTTTCTCAAAGAACCAACTCTTTGTTTCATTGATTCTTTGTATTGTTGTCTTTGTTTCTATTTTATTGATTTCAGCCCTCAATTTGATTATTTCCTGGCATCTATTCCTCCTGGGTGCCTTTGCTTCTTCTTGTTCTAGATCTTTCAGGTGTGCCAGTAAGTCACTAGTGTAAGATTTCTCCATCTTCTTTCTGTGGTGCTATGAATTTTCCTCTAAGCACTGCTTTCATAGTGTCCCATAAGTTTGGGTATGTAGTACATTAATTTTCATTAAACTATAGAAAGTCTTTAATTTCTTTTTTATTTCTTCCTTGACCCATTGGTGATTCAATTGAGCATTATTCAGTTTCCATGAGATTGTAAGATTTCTGTAATTTTTATTGTTGTAGAAATCTAACTTTAAACCATGGTGGTCTGACAGAATACAGGAGGTTATTCCAATTTTTTTTTTGTATTTGTTGAGATTTGTTTTGTGACTGAGTATGTGGTTGATTTTAGAGAAGATTCCATGGGGTGCTGAGAATAAAGTATATTCTTTTGTGTTAGGGTGGAATGTTCTGTAGATATTGGTTAGGTCCATTTGAATCATAGTATCAGTTATGTCCCTTATTTCTCTGTTAAGTTTCTGTCTAGTAGATCTGTCCAGTGGTAAGAGTGGGGTGTTGAGGTCTCCCACTATTAATGTGTGGGGTTTGATGTGAGATTTAAGCTGTAGTAATGTTTCTTTTACATATGTGGGTGCCCTTGTATTTGGGGCATAAATGTTCAGAATTGAAACTTCATCTTGGTGGATCTTTCCTGTGATGGATACGTAATGTCCTTCTAGATCTCTTTTGATTGACTCTATTTTGTTAGATATTAGGACAGCTACACCAGCTTGCTACTTAAGACTATTTGATTGGGAAGACTTTTCCCAGCCTTTTACTCTGAGGTAGTGTCTATCTTTGAAGTTGAGGTATGTTTCTTGTATGCAGGAGAAAGATGGGTCCTTCTTTTGTATCCATTCTGTTAGCCTGTGTCTTTTTATAGGTGAATTAAGTCCTTGGTATATTAAGGGATATTAATTACAAGTGATAGTTAATTCCTGTTATCTTTTGGTGGTAGTGTGTGTGTATTTCTCTTCTTTGGGATTTACTGCTATGGGATTATCTGTTGTCTGTGTTTTTGTGGGTGTATTTGACTTCTTTAGGTTGGAATTTTCCTTCTAGTGCTTTCTGTAGGGCTGGATTCGTGGATAGGTATTGTTTAAATCTGGCTTTGTCTTGGAATGTCTTGTTCACTCCATCTATGGTGACTGAAAGTTTTGCTGGATATATTAGTTTAGGCTGGCATCCATGGTCTCTCAGTGTCTGCATTACATCTGTCCAGGACCTTCTAGCTTTCAGTCTCTATTGAGAAGACAGGTGTTATTCTGATGGGTCTGCCTTTATCCGTCACTTGGCCTTTTTCCTTTGCTGCTCTTAATATTCTTTCTTTATTCTGTAGGTTTAGTGGTTTAATTATTATGTGGCAAGGGGACTTTGGGGGGGTTGTCTAGTCTGTTTGGTGTTCTATAGACTTCTTGTATCTTCATAGGTATTTCCTTAAGTTGGGAAAGTTTTATTCTATGATTTTGTTAAATATATTTTCTGTGCCTTTGAGTTGGTATTCTTTTTCTATCCCTATTATTCTTAGGTTTGGTCTTTTCATGATGTCCCAGATTTCCTGGACATTTTATGTTATGACTTTTTGCCTTTGGTGTTTTCTTTGACTGATGAATCTATTTCATCTATTGTATCCTCTACACTAGAGATTCTCTCTTCAGTCTCTTGTATTCTGTTGGTTATGCTTGCATCTGTGTTTCCTGTTCACTTACTCAGATTTTCTATTTCCAGCATTCCCTCTGTTTGTGTCTTCTTCATTGTTTTTATTTCAGTTTTCAGGTCTTGGACTGTTTCTTTCACAAGTTTAATTGCTTTTTCATGGTTTTCCTTAAGGGATTTATTGAATTCTTCCCATTTTTTTGTTTGTCTTTTCCTCAATTTTTAAGGGAATTTTTCATTTGCTCTTTAAAGGCCTCTAGTTTCTTCATGAAGTTGTATTTAAGGTTGTTTTCTTCTGTTCTACATTGTGATGTTCAGGTCTTGCTGTTGTAAAAGGGCTAGGTTCTGGTGATACCATATGTCTCTTTATGTTGTTGTATGTATTTTTGCACTGTGTACCCACCTCTTACTCCAATAGGTGCAAGAGGTGCTTGTGTCTGAGTGAGCTGCTATTGGTCCAATCTATGCTTGCTGTGTCTGTGTCTCAGGGGGCCCCTCTGGGTCCAATCTTAGTTCTTGGTCTAATTGGAGCTGGCAGATTCTATATCTCTGGGAGCTGCTCTTGGTCCAATCCAAGCCAGCTGATTCTGTGACTCATAGAGCCACTCTTGGTATTGCTATTATCAGGGCTCTTGGTCCAGTCAGAGCTGGCAGATTCTTTGTCTCAGGAAGTCATTCTTGGTTCAATGAGAGTTGGTGGTTCAGTTTCCATGACTCAGGAAGTTACTGTGGTCACAGGTCAATGGGTATTGAAGTAGGGCACGGAAGTTGTAGATTGCAGGGTTCGATGGGGAGTTCTGGTTGGGGGGCTTTCTGTAGAAGGTTTCCCTGCTGGCTGGCAACTGGGGAACAGTTTGGTGGGGGTTCCTAGGGACTGGCTGTGTCCCTGGACCTGCAGGGTCCAATGGAGGGGGGGGGGTTTAGGGGACTTCCCACAGGAGTTTTCCCTGCTGGCTGTTTGGTGGGGGTTCCTGGGGACTGGCTGTGTCCCTGGAATGCAGGGTCCAATGGGGGGGGGACTTACCACAGGACTTTTCCCTGCTGGCTATCAACTGGGTAAACTCTTTAGAATGGCTTGTATTTCTTAATGGTTAAAAATATCCTGTCCTCTCTCTTTGGATATTTGCTGAACAAGCTCCTAGAGCCCTGGGGTGGCCCCTGTTGTCAGCAGGGACCTCAGATTGTGATTCTTGGCAACCCCACCTGTAGGCAACATGTTGTCCTCTATCAGTTTCCAATGGACTTCAGTAGTTGGGAACAGAAGCAAAAGAAGGAGCAAGAGTGGGATGGCAGACCCCATGGCACAGGTGCCAGGTATAGTGATCTGACATTTATGTAGCATTTTATTCTTTGAAATTATATTCATTGATGTTATCTCCTTAGATAGTAATAGTGAGCCCTGAAGGTAGATGTTCTTCAGTTTGAAAGCCCAAGACACATATATCCATAAATGATTAAGTGATTTACTTAGGGGTCATATGCCTATTAGAAGTGTTGAGACAAGACACTATGGCTCAGACTTCTACCTCCAGGCTAATTCTTCTTCAGTACAGTATTTTCAGGTAGCATTTTGTGGTCTCTAATAATATATATATAAAGCCAAAATAAAGACAAAACATTCCTGTGGAAAGTTTTAGTACAGGAGGGCCAATTGTGTTGATATTTTGTTTGTCTCTTCCAAAAAAGCTTGCCTGAAGATCAGAGGGCAGAGCTAGCCACTAGTTAACCATAGAGGCTAGGCAGTGGTGGCATATACCTTTAATCACAGAACTAGGGAGATGGAGAGAGGATGTGATATGGCTGGGGAGACAGGAAGTGATATGGCTGGGCAGAGAGGAATAAAAGGTAAGAGGAGACAGGAGCTAGGGCCCATTTGGTCTGAGAAGGCATAGAAGTAAGAGATGGCTGTGGCTTGCTCCTTTGTCTCTCTGATCTTTCAGCATTTACTCTGATATTTGGTTCCAAGTTTTTATTATTAAAAGCAATTAGGGCTGGGTGGTGGTGGTACATGCCTTTAATCCCAGCACTTGGGAAGCAAAGGCAGGTGGATCTCTATGAGTTTGAGGCCAACCTGATCTACAAAGTGAGTTCGAGCACAGGATCCAAAACTGCACAGAGAAACCCTGTCTCAAAAAAAAAAAAAAAAAAAAAAACACAATTCAAGCTATAGCCTACTCTGTATTTTCAGGGGAGAAACGTTTTCTTGATGATCTGTGATGAACTGGGGATAAATAAAGTCCTAAAGAAGTTTTCATAGCAAGGAACACACTATTATGTATGGCCTTCTCACCACATCACAGCTTGTGGACTCCACTCAAAGGCTCTGCATTTTCTTGGCAAGTTCTACAGAGAGAGAGCATGTTTGTGTCCTTATGAAGATACCCAGAGAGGGACTAAGAAACTTCTCCCAGAGCAGAAGGTAAAGAGATAAACCAGAGAATAATTAACCAAAAAAAAAAAAAAAATCCTGGCATTCCACCTTTTACAATCTTGCCAGGCCCTCTTCCAAGATGTTCCCCGACCATAGATGCAGGAGCTGTGATATAGATGGATCTGTTGTGACTGGGCTCTTCTTGATCTGTTGAACCTTTTGTTCAATGTGGAGTTGTCTGTGATATTCAGAACACCAGGAAGTCCTCTGAGAAATAGCTTCTCCTAGAAATGGCTTCAGAAGCAAGACCATGACAATGGCAATATCAATGGACAGGTTAGTGTGGAAGGGGGAGATGTTCACCAGTACCACTTCTAAACAAATAACTACAGTTGCATAATTTTGGCTGGGAGAAGAATGAGCATCTCTCAGGGGTTGATGTCCAGTTGTTGTCCAATGCAGAGTGGTCAGTCTTGAAAGCACATATACACTACCAACAACAACAACAACAACAGATCCTGCAGATTGTATTTTTATATATTTGTGCACACATATATGCACATACATAATAATAATGACCAAAAAGGAATTATCACATTAAGAGTGGAGGGCATGGGAGAATTTTGAGGGAGGGTAGCTGGGAGAAGTTGGAGGGAGGAAAGGAAGGGGAAAATTGTGTTAATTCTATTTCAATTAAAAAATGCTGCTGCTGCTGCTGCTGCTGATGATGATGATGATGATCATGGTATAACGTGAAACAGCATCAGAAGGAAGAATAGAAAGGACAGGGGACTGCTACTTGGCATGCTGATGTACTGTGATGGTAGTAGACGGGGCAAACACAACATCACTCAGCATTATCTCCCATCCATTCACCTGAGCATCTCACTTTGATCAGAGTCAAGAAGGCGGCCATAAATCCCTTACTGTATGTCTGTTAACAATGGAGGACAGTAAACAAGTGAACTAAGGTATATGTTCATGGACTTAAGATAAAAAGTAAGTGTGCTGTGAAGGATACTCAGGCCAGGTAGGGTTTCAGAGAGTGACCATAGTGAGGGATATTATCATGGAGAAAATTTATATAGAGAGAGGTCCTTAAGGACTGCAAATCAGGGATGTATTTCTTCCCTCCTCCTATGAGGACACAGCAAGGTGGCATCTCTCTGAAAACCAGGTATCTTCCAACAGAAACAACATAAACCAGCACTTTCATCTTGGCCTTTCCAGCCTTTGAGACTGTTGTTTAAGCCACCCCAGTCTGTAGTACTTTTGTCACATCATCCTGAACTCACTACAGTGTATTTGGTTTCTATTAGAAGTTTCTCTGCCCATCTTTCAGAGGTCTCTCTAAAGAGGTGACATTTATATGGTGACTTGAATGGAATCAAACAGTGTGGGTTGTGAGGCAGAGCAGTGGCTGTGTCCTTGTCCCAGGAATAAAAAGCAGCCATCATTGTTAGAGCTGAGGTGGAGAGAGGGGAAGACAGAACACACAGCTTTGACTACTGGTGAAGCCACACAGCCTGCAATCCTATATGTCTTCTACCTAAGATAGTATACCCTTCTTCCACCTGGCTTGATTACTCCTCTTCCTAATGGAAGACTGCTTTTTTTTTTTTTTAATAGATAAAGGGGTCTTTTGTCTGTTGCATTTGTCTACCATTTCAAGGAAATAAAGCTGCAGTGATTAAAGTCTCTTTTTTAAATCAAGCACTGTGCTCTTTAAAAGAGTGTTACTTTATTTTGATTGACCCATTATAATTGCACAGGAACCTGAAGGACATTCTGTTAAGGAGTACAGTGATTAACCTGATAATTTCTGCAGAGGTGGAGGAGCAGCATTGGGCCAAACTTGACAAACTCCAGGCTCCTGGACAGAAATTATCACACAACTTCTGGTGCTGATCTATCTATCATGTTCCCATTCATACTGAGCAACCCACCACTTGTAGACAAGAAAACAGCCCTTGAAAGGTTTACTGATTCCCATGGAGAGCTCAGGTAAGCTGTTATACTATCTTCTGCCTTGGCGACACTCATTACCAAAAGGAAACACTCCACTAATGATTATTTTTACTCAACAAAGAGAGCAGTTATGTGCTGTTTGGAAAACAGATGTGCATAAAATTGCCAAAAAAAATTACCTAAATACCACCACCTAGAAGCATTGTCAGTGTTAAATTATACAATTATTCTCATAATGACCATGATGTCTAATATATGTGCAATTATAGAGTGAACCTTTTCAGAGCTCAAAGCAGTTGCCCATTGAAATCCTGAATATGTATCTATGGTATAGTGTATGCATTTTAATTTTCCAAATTCTACACAATGAAACACATCCATTTGCCAAATTCCATTTATTTGAGTACCCTTTGGCTTACTTCCTGCAGGTAGTAGAGTTTGGATATACAGGGAACAAGTAGGACATTTTCTTATAATTTCCTGGACTTATTGCCAAGTGATGGAAAAATCCTTTCATAAACCCATGTAATTGACATGGTGGGTTTTTTTTTAATGAAACTCTGAGGCCTCATTTTTATTAAGAACTGATTAATTTTATCATTTCCTTGTGATAGAGAGCCCGGCAGATGCATATGGGATCATATACATACATACATACATACATACATACATACATACATACATACACACATACACACACATATATACATACACAAATATATATATATAATATATATATATATATATATATATATATATATATATATATATATGTTCAGTGGTTTCAATATGTAAGACAACTCTTTCTGCATTGTAAGAGTCAGTAATTATATTAAGAGGTTCTGAAAAATCTAATAATACCATGAGAATAGCATACAATTCAGATTTCTGAATTGAATCATAAGGGTTTTGAGCCAGTTTACTTGTTTTTCCTGACCCATAACCTACCTTTCCTGATTTATTTGCATCAGTGTAGAATGTAGAGGCTCCAGAAATTGGGAGCCCCTGGATGAGCCCCTTTTACTATATGAGGTAAAATACAATTAATTTTTATAAACTAAAATATCTTGTTTTTTGGATATGTGTTACTTATCTCTCCCAAAAAATTACTGCAAGCTCCTTGCCAATTTTCATTTTCTGCCCACAATGAAGTATTAGTAGAAGGTATTATAATTTCTGCTGGGTACATTCCTGTCAATTGATGAAGTCTTAATTTTCCCTCTTGAATCAACTCAGAAACGTTCTCCAATATGTATTTAATTTTTTTACTCTGTGTGGTGAAAGTATCCACTCTAAGATAATATCTTTTCTATTCATTAAAATCCCAGTAGGGGAATGCATAGAGGGTAAAATAACCAGAATGAAATCAAGCTCCAAATCCAAATGATCCACATGTGCATCCTGTAATTTCTTTTTCACTAAATTCTCTCTCAGTTTCAACTGATAATTCTCTTAGACTATTTAAGTCCTTGTCATCTTTTAAGGTTTGAAACAAATTACTGAGTTCTTGAGTTGTTACTCCAATAGTGACCCTTTAGGTAATGTCTTCTAGCAATTTTTGAAAGTCATTAAGAGTCTGCAATTGATCTTTCCTGATTTGTATCTTTTGGGGTTGAATTTTTTGTAAACTTATTTTATATCCTAAGTAATTAATAGAATCTCCTCTTTGTATTTTATTTTCAGAAGCAATTTGTAAACCCTTGTTGATCTAAATTCATTAGTCCAATGCTGGCATTTGCCAAACCCTCTCATCCTCCAGAAGGTTAAGGCCATCTGTTTGAATTATTTCAAAATAAAAATAAATATTGTTTCTAGAAACAATTTGCCTATACCCCCTTTTCAGATGAACTTGTCTAGCACAATTAAAACACCTAACATTTTGATTCTTCTTCATATTCTTAGAAAGCAGTGCGCCTATCCAAGAATCTTCATTAGAAATAGGGGGGCCAATGTCAACTGTACTTCTGATCCTTTCCTCTATAGGCGCTGATCTTGCCTTTAAAGGCTTAATCACCATTTTGCATTCTGCATTTTCAAAAGACAAAGATTCAATTAATATTTTTCTAGCATCTGGATCCAATATTATTCTATTTACAGCTGATGTTAATCTGTATAAAATATCAGTGAAACCTTTTTGCAGGCCTTTTATAATTTTAGTAAATGATTCAGTCCTCTTTCCTGATTTTTCAACCCTGTCCCAAGCAGTCAAATATGCTATAAGACATAGAATCATGGTGTTATCATCCAACACACACTCTTTGCAAATCAGCATACTGACCCTCACCAAGAATTTGGTCTTGGAAAATCTCATGACCTCTAGCCCAACCTCATTGTTCCAGGGCCCTGGCTTCCTCTCTCCACCAAGTTCACCATTGTAATTAAGTATCAGCTTCTAATACTGCTGAACCTAAATCCTTCCAGTCTTATGGAATAATTCTATTCCTAGTTGCCCATGAATTTAACAAAGGGTGTTAATCTTACAAAGGGTGAATGCATAGCATATGAAACTACTGCTTCCTTAAATCCCTTTAAGTCCAACATATCCACAAGATTCCACTAAACTTGTGCATAGCCTTGGGGATACATATCATCTGGTGGTTGTTGTTGAACAATAACTGGATATATTAAAGTTGGTGTTCTAATAACCCTATGCCATTTCTCTCCAGTTTCACAATGCAATGGTATGGTAAGTTCTGCTCTAAATTCCTCTGTGTCTGAACATCTTTCTTTTTTCATTAGTATATCTTTCCAGTGCCTGCATCCTATTAACCCACTTGTCATATTTAGCACAAAAAACCTAACAAGGCTATTATTAGTGATAAAAATATGAATTACCATATTGATAGTATGTATTCCCAGTACTATATCAATGTCAGTTAAATCATTAATCTTCCCATATTCTGATTCTAATTTCAAGCTTTCTAAGGTAACAGTCAGTATACAGGGTTCTAGCACTCTGCTTTGTTATGTTTCCCATTCCTAATATAAAAAAATCTTTTCAATATTATTTAATTTTTTCCTACTCTCCTAAGTCTCTCACCAATTCTGTTGACTTCTCTGAGCAAGAGGCAGCTGACTGCTAGCTTGGAGAGGTCCAGAAGGCAGATGCAGCAGAGCCAGTTGGCATGACCCCTCCCTCTCTGTGGGTCTGATAACCATTAGAGCACCAATGTGTTGCTGTTCTTGGGTTGGTTTTTTGTTTGTTTTTTGTTTTTTGTTTTTTGTTTTTACTCTTTTGAGGGAGGGCCACAACCCAGCTCCAAAATAAATCACACACAGAGGCTTATTCTTCATTATAAATGCCCAGCCTTAGCTTGGCATGTTTCTAGCCAGCTTTTCTTAAATTACCTGTTTGTCCTTCAACAATAGGCTTTTATCTTTCTCATACCTCTATAACCTTACTATCACTCTTATTTCATGGCTGGCTGTGTAGCTGGGTGGCTGGCCCCTGGTGTCCTCTCTCCTCTTTTCTTTTTCCTCCCAGATTTCTTCTTCTATTTATTCTGTCTGCCTGTCAGCCCCTTGTATCCTTTCTCATACCTCACTATTGATTGTTAAGTTCCTTATTAGACCAATCAGGTGGTTTTGTTGTTGTTGTTTGTTTTTGTTTTTGTTTTTGGTTGTTGTTATTTGTTTTTTGCTTTTGCTTTTTTTCTCTTTTTTTAAATTTTTTAATTTAAATTTACATATTAGCCATCGGTTCCCCTGTCCTCCCCCTCCACCCCCCACTCCCACCTTCCCTCAGCCCCCCCTCATTCCTATCTCCTCCAGGGCAAAGACTCCCCTGGGGATTCAGCTCAACCTGGTATATTCAGTATAGGCAGGTTCAGTCCCCTCCTTCCAGGCTGAGCAATGTGTCCCCGCATATGCCCCAGGTTCCAAACAGCCAGCTCATGCACTAAGGACAGGTGTGGGTCCCAATGCCTGGGTGCCTCCCAAACAGTTCAAGCTATTCAAATGTCTCGCTTATCTAGAGGGCCTGATCAATGTGGGAGGGCTCCACAGCCTTTGGTTCATAGTTCATGTGCCTCCATTAGTCTGGCCATTTGTCCCTGTGCTTTTCCCAATCTTGGTCTCAACAATTCACACTCTTACAATCCCTCCTCTTTCTCGACAAATGGACTCCTGGAGCTCTACCTGGGGACTGGCCAAGATCTCTGCATCCACTTCCATCAGTTATTGGATGAGAGTTCTAGCACAAGAGTTAGGGTGTTTGGCCATCCAATCACCAGACTAGGTCAGTTCAGGCTTTCTCTCGACCATTGCCAGTAGTCTACAGTGGATTTCTGGGGACCTCTCTAGCACTTTGCTTCTTCCTATTCTCATGTGGTCTTCATTTATCATGGTCTGTTATTCCTTGTTCTCCCTTTCTGTTCTTGATCCAGCTGGGATCTCCTGCTCCCCTAAGCTCTCTTTCCCTCAAACCTTGCCCTTCATTACTCCCACTGTCGTCCAGGTTGTTCATGTAGATCTCATCCATTTCTCTGTCATTGGGCAATCCCTGTGTCTTTCCTAGGGTCCCGTTTTCTAGGTAGCCTCCCTGGAGTTGTGTAGCAGTCTTGTCATCTTTGTTTTACATCTAGTATCCTCCTATGAGTGAGTACATACCATGTTTGTCTTTCTGAGTCTTGGTTACCTCACTCAGGATGATTTTTTTCTAGATCCATCCATTTGCCTACAAACCTCATGATGTCATTGTTTTTCTCTGCTGAGTAGTACTTCATTGTGTATATGTACTACATTTTCTTTATCCATTCTTCAGTTGAAGGACATCTAGGTTGTTTCCAGGTTCTGGCTATTACAAACAATGCTGATATGAACATAGCTGAGCAAATGCCCTTGTGGTATGATTGAGCATTCCTTGGGTATATGCCCAAGAGTGCTACAGCTGGGTCTTGGGGGAGATGGATTCCCAGTTTTCTAAGGAAGCACCATATTGATTTCCAAAGTGGCTGTACAAGCTTGCATTCCCACCAGCAGTGGAGGAGAGTTCTCCTTGCTCCACATCCTCACCAGCATAAGCTGTCTTCAGTGTTTTTGATCTTAGCCATTCTGACAGGTATAAGGTGGTATCTCAGAGTCATTCTGATTTGCATTTTCTGGATAGTTAGGGATGTTGAGCAATTCCTTAAATGTCTTTCAGCCATTTGAGCTTCCTCTTTCGAGAATTCGCTGTTTAGTTCTATAGCCCATTTCTTAATTGGACTGTTGGGCATTTTGATGTCTAATTTCTGGAGTTCTTTGTATATTCTGGATATCAGCCTTCTGTCAGATGTGGGGTTGGTGAAGACCTTTTCCCATTCTGTAGGCTGTTGCTTTGTCTTGTTGACCATGTCCTTTGTTCTACAAAAGCTTCTCAGTTTCAAGAGGTCCCATTGATTGATTGTTTCTCTCAGTGTCTGTGCTACTGGTGTTATATTTAGGAAGTGATCTCCTATGCCAATGCATTCAAGACTACTTCCTCCTTTCTCTTCTATCAGGTTCAGAGTAACGGGATTTATTTTGAGGTCTTTGATTCACAATATAGACACTACCTAAGAATAAAAGGCTGGGAAAAAACTTTCCAATCAAATGGTCTTAAGAAGAAAGCTGGTGTAGCCATCCTAATATCCAGCAAAATAGACTTCAAACTAAAATCAATCAAAAGAGATCAAGAAGGACATTATATACTCATCACAGGAAAGATCCACCAAGATGAAGTATTAATTCTGAACATTTATGCCCCAAACACAAGGATACCCACATATATAAAAGAAACATTACTAAAGCTTAAATCACATATAAAACCCCACACATTAATAGTGGGAGTCTTCAACACCTCACTTTCACCTATGGACAGATATGCCAAATTTAAACTTAACAGAGAAATAAAGGATTCAACTGATGTTATGACTCAAAAGAACTTAATCAATATCTACAGAACATTCCATCCAAACAAAAAAGAATATACCTTCTTCTCAGCACCCCATGGAACCTTCTCTAAAATCGACCACATACTTGGCCACAAAGCAAATCTCAACAGATACAAAACAATTGGAATAACCTCCTGCATTCTATCAGACCACCATGGTTTAAAGTTAGATTTCAACAACAACAAAAACTACAGAAAACCTACAATCTCATGGAAACTGAATAATGCTCAACTGAATCATCAATGGGTTAAGGAAGAAATAAGAAAGAAATTAAAGACTTCCTAGAGATCAACAAAAATTAATACACCACATACCCAAACTTATGGGACACTATGAAAGTAGTGCTAAGAGGGAAATTCATAGCACTAAATGCCCACAGAAAGAAGTTGGAGAAATCTCACACTAGTGGCTTAACAGCACACCTGAAAGCTCTAGAACAAGAAGAAGCGAAGTCTCCCAGGAAGAATAGATGCCAGGAAATTATCAAATTGAGAGCTGAAATTAATAAATAGAAAAAGAGAACAATACAAAAAAAATCAATGAAAGATTTTCTTTGAGAAAATCAACGAGATAGACAAGCCCTTATCCAAACAAACCAAAAGATACAGAAAGAGCATCCAAATTAACAAAATCAGAAATGAAAAGGGGGACATAACAACAGACAATGAGGAAATCCAGAGAATCATCAGGTCATACTTCAAAAACCTCTACTCCACAAAACTGGAAAATCTAAAAGAAATGGATAATTTTCTGGATAGGTACCACATACCTAAGTTAAATCAAGACCAGATAAACCATTTAAATAGTCCAATAACCCCTAAGGAAATAGAATCAGTCATTAAAAAGTCTCCCAACCAAAACAGCCCAGGACCAGATGGTTTCAACGCAGAATTCTACCAGATCTTCAAAGAAGACTTAATACCAATACTCTTTAAATTGTTCCACACAATAGAAGCAGAAGGAATATTACCAAACTCCTTCTATGAGGCTACAATTACCCTGACACCCAAACCAAACAAAGATGCAACAAAGAAAGAGAACTACAGACACATCTCCCTCATGAACATTGATGCAAAAATACTCAATAAAATACTGGCAAACAGACTCCAAAAACACAAAACAATTATCCACCATGATCAAGTAGGCTTCATCCCAGGGATGCAAGGGTGGTTCAACATATGAAAGTCCATCAATGTAATACACCATATAAACAAACTCAAAGAAAAAAACCACAAGATCATTTCACTAGACACAGAAAAGGCATTTGACAAAATCCAACACCCCTTCATGATAAAGGTCTTGGAGCTATCAGGAATACAGGGAACATACCTAAACATAATAAAGGCAATTTACAGCAAGCCAACAGCCAACATCAAATTAAATGGAGAGAAACTTAAAGCAATACCACTAAAATCAGGAACAAGGCAAGGCTGCCCACTCTCCCCATACTTATTCAATATAGTACTTGAAGTTCTAGCCAGAACAATAAGACAACATAAGGAGATTAAGGGGATACAAATTGGAAAGGAAGAAGTCAAGCTTTCCCTATTTGCAGATGACATGATAGTATACATAAGTGACCCCAAAAATTCAACCAAGGAACTGATACAGCTTATAAACACCTTCAGCAACATAGCAGAATACAAGATCAACTCAAAAAAATCAGTAGCCCTCCTATATACAATAGACAAACAGGCTGAGAAGGAAATCAGAGATACATCACCCTTTACAATAGCCACAAATGATATAAAATACCTTGGGGTAACTCTAAGTAAGTGAAGAACCAATCAAGTGTTTTAGACAGGCAAAGTAACACAGCTTCACAGAGTTAAACAAATGCAATATAAAAGAGGAAACACATCTTTGCATCATTAAAGACATGTTCCATAGCACAAATGTAACATATCTTAAGAAAAACTCTACAACATTCAATGAAAACACAGATAACTCTTCTACATAAGCCAAGAAATTCAGCCTCCACAGAGCTCTAAAGAAAATGGACAAACTATAATGTTTAAATGATATGTTAGTTTCCTCTCCTGTTGATCAAATATCCTGGGGAGAGCACCTTAATTGTCTCACAATTCCAGGCTATGGCCCATCACTTCAAGAAAAGCAAGGTAAAAAGAATTTGAAGTAGTAAGTCACATTGCATCCACTGTCTTGAGCAGAGAGCATGACACTGGTGCATGAGTACTAGCATCTGCTCATTTTTGCCACTCCACATAGTTTGGAATCCTCCTTCTAGGGAAGGGTGCCTCCCACAGTGGATGTGTCTTCCCACATCAATTAACAACATTAAGACAATCCTCCACAGACCTGCTCACAGCCCAGCTTAATCTAGATAGTCCCTCACTGAGGTGCCGAACCCAGCTGATTCTTGATTCTGTCAAGTAGATGATTAAAATTGTCACAAGTGGAAACCACACTGGTTCTCTTGCTTATTAATCATTCCTTCTCATTTGATGGCAACACTAAATGTAGAGCCCTGATTCAGAAAACACATTTGCTTGAAGACTTACACTTCAAAGGAAGGAATATAATCCTTATTATCCATACCTAATTCTGTGAAATTATTTCTGAACTGATTTATTCTAAACCCTTCCACCAAAATTTCATCTGTACACACCATGGCCAGGCATTGGAGTACAGCACAGGACGGTACAACAGAAAGAAAAGCAACCAAACCAAGGAAAAGAGAGTATAACCTTCAGAAATTATGTTTTAGATGAAGTTAAACACAGAAGCTAATTTTTTAAACTCCACTATGAATTTATTTCAGGGTGTAAACCCCAGGCTTCTTGGAGAATATGAAATTGTCAGAGAGATGTAGATGACTCCTTCCTGTAGTTGACAGTGATTTCCTTCATAATGGAGCTTCCTCTGGTATGTAAAAAGAATTTCTACTTTCAAATTCTCCTTTAAATGATTTTCCCTCCCCCACAAATCCCCTCTTCCTTTAGGAAGATCACTGGGCAAGCACTGAAACCATAAAAAGAACACAATGAGTACCAGATAAATGCCTGATTTACATGGATATCATGACTCACAGACCATTTGGCTATAAGGTGGAGGGCCCCATCTTCACTATGACCCTCTCTTCTATGATCACATGTTGGTGGTCTCCAAACACGTATAATGACAATACTTGTTGTTGTTACACACTTCCCCACAACTACAGTTCTTAATATTGTACAACCTAGACAATGGAGGAAGATAATATGTGTATTCAGCCCCTAAAATACTCCAGCATTGTTCTTGATACTTGCATCAATTTTGATACTTTTGGAGAAGTATATCTCATCTCAGCATGTTGAGTGTAATCACTGGATATTTGTGGAGGAAAAAAGTTTTCCCATTGTCACATAACACAGTTCAACACCACTACTGAAATTCAGATTTCTGTAACATGCATGTTTATTTCTTTTGTGCATCTATATAACTCATAAATGTCCCTCTTGATGCTTATTTTACATTAACAATAAAATAGATGATAATCTAATTCAATTTCCAGCTGGCCATGACAGCAGTGACAGTAGCATATACTAATGCACCCCAATTTGATACAGAGGCATCTAGAAAACATGAACATCATAAATACATACTTTTTTTCATGAAAAGATATCTGAAAGTTAGATTTTACATATAGGAGTATAAAGAATGTGACCAAATATTGGGGTACAGTAGAGTGGGGCATTTACCTGGCTTTGGAAGGGCCCTGGTTTCTTGGCTGTGTTCTTAGCACAAAACAGGACAATAAAAAATTAAAATCAAAACAAAACCTCAGAAGTGATAAATTATGTGATCTTAAGAGACTGGAGACACCAAGTGGTGGTAGCACAGGCCTGTAATCCCAGCACTCAAGAGGCAGAGGCAGGTGGATCTCTGTGAGTTCGAGGCCAGCCTGGGCTACAGAGTGAGTTCCAGGAAAGGTGCAAAACTACACAGAGAAACCCTGTCTTGAAGAAAAAAACAAAAAAAAAAGAGGCTGGAGTGCTGACACAGCAGTTAAAATGTTGCTCCTGTAGAGACCCTGAGTTTGGTTCTCAGTATTCATGATGGATGACCCACAACTACCTGTAACTCCAACTCCAGGGGCTCTGACTCTGGCCTCCACAAGCATCTGCACTCATGTTTACAAATAGAGAGATGGAATAAGATAAAGCAGGGGGATGGAGAAGAGAGAGACAGAAGGGGGCTGGGGGAAGAATTATGAAGAGCAAATTTAAACATAGAGGCACAACTATAATTCCCCAGTAATTTTATTTCAAGATGAAAACCTCAGATGTTTACATGGCTGTCAGAGGAAATCATTAACAATTTCTTGTAGTATTTGACATGGATTTTGTTCATTGTGTGGCTCCAGTTAGTATGGGATGAAATCAATGATCATGCACGACGAGCTCTCCGTCTGCTGTCCAGAAAAATTACTGCTTTTGAAATTCCACCAAGAAGAAGTGAAGCCAAAACAAGAATCATACGAGTAAACAAAACAGCCAGTATCTTGTTTATATTCACACGTATTTTGGCTCGAAGCATTTCCTCAGAGGCAGGTGGAGGGCCACTTTCTACACTACCACCTGAACCTTCTTCTTCACAGTTTGGTGGTAGCCAACCACGCACACAGTGACAATGGCCTCTGTTGTTACACACCCCTCTGTAATTACAGGCCTTGACATCGCATGAATAATTAAATTTTTGATGAAAAACACAAGATTTTTGATGACAGTATTTCCCTGGGCCACAGGTTGCACCATCCACTACAAACCCCATAGTTGGAATGTCTGTCCCATAGTGTAAGTCATACCCAAAGCAGTTTTCTTCTTGAATATCTTGTACCTTTATGTGATGAAATGTAGTGTGCTCACCTCCACCAGGTACACGAATGACACCATCACAGTGCAGCAGTCCACAAAAAATATCGTCATCTTGACATGCATAAAGTCTGGTTCCTGTTCGAAACATCTTCAACCCACAGTTTCCAAATCGGTCACCTTTTGTATTTAACTGTTTATAGCATGCTGGTTTTGCATCCTTTACTTGGTATCCAAAAAGAGCTTGACACTGCAAATGACGGTCACTGCAGTTTCCTGACATGCAAACTGCTAGTGGTGAGCAGGGAGTTCCATCCTGGATGTATAAATTTGGGGGGCAATTCTGTGAGTTTCCATCACAGTACTCTGGCAGATCACAAACACCAAGTTTGTCTCTGCATAAAGTTCCAGGGACTGAAAAGGAACATTGCCTGCAGCAACCTCCTACATCACAGTTACTTCCCGGAGTAAATTGACAATTAGTTGAACAGCAGCTGTTATTGACGCACGCTTTCAAGGGGCCACAGTCGCATTTTTCATTGCTATTCACCTTGTTATCTCCACAGCGAGGAACTTCATATGTCACAGCATAAAAATGAGAACCATTTAAAGTCAGGCAATTGTCAGAACCACTTATCATAATTTGTATGCCGGCCTGGGAACAGTTGCTCATCATATCCATAAGAACAGGAAATTGATTCATGACACAACTTCTTCTTCTGAAACAAATACAGCCTGGTTTATCATGGTGTAAACCCAGACTGTGACCTAGTGCATGACACATCAAAGTTGTACTCAAAAATCTATGCATGTTTACAAGATGTATATATATTACTCCTTTAGATTTTGAGCACGCGTTATTTTGCATGGCTGCGTAATCTACACCTCCATATTGCTTCCCCGCTAAAAGAACGTAAGCGGTGGGCCTTAAATTCATATTTCTGTAATTATTATTTTTATATACGCCAAAGTTTACCAAAACTTCTTGAGCATTATTTTGCCACTGGTTTATATCCAATCCATTTCTTTCTTCCCAAATTTCTATAACATAGGGAAAGATATGTAAGCCGACATCTTTATAAATGCTGTTTGCTATGTTGTTCATAGTCAATATAAACTCAAGTAAGGCGGTGCGGTTACCTATATATAGGCTTACTTCAGCAGTTGCTGTGTAGTATATTCTTACTAACTTCATATGCACACGCCACAAATACACTGGAGCTGCTCTGGGAATTCCAGCAAGCTGCATCTCTTCAAGGAATTCATCTGCCTCTGCCGCATTCTCTTCATTGGTACACTTTTTAGACTTACGAAACCCTTCTTCCACCACAAGCAGAGAAATAACATGCTCAAATTTGGAAGAAGATGCCAATGGTTTGATTTCATAAGTGAAGTCATCCACCTGTAGCATACCATTCAGACCTCCATTGCAGGTATCTAGTGTAGCGAGGGACCCAGGGACCCCTTCCAAGTAGCTGTAGAAGTAACAGTCTCGAGGAACAAATGGGTAGTCCTCCTGCTCTGCTCCTTGATCATTCATAGTGTATACCGGAAGATTTTCAGGAATCATGTTCTTCTTGAGTTTCATGTGGACCACGTGTCTTTGTCCTCTGAAGCGCATGCTGTAGGTGAGCTGGTCTGGCCTATCACTTCCACCCATTCTTTGGGGAACCTTCCTGGGGGTCACAACTTCAGAGGTAGTGAAGCGCCATTTGGGTGGGCCCTGGGAGCAACAGACAGGGCACAACAGGACCCAGAGCACAGATAGCCAGAGAGAACCTCCCAGGAGGACTTGAGTCCAGGTAGATGCCCGGAGGAAGGGGGCCATGGACCAAAGCAAATGTGGTCTACTGGGAGGCAGACAAGACTAAGACCTCAAAGTTCACACCAGGTCATGAGGAGAGCAGAGTGTGGCAAGAGGTTTCCAACCTCTGATAAGTAAAGGAAGAGAAGCTGTTACCTAACAATGCTGTGCTCATCCAAGCATTGTGTGCTCAGCGATCTGGAGAGCCTATGGTAGGAGCTCCAGGGAACAGCAAAAAGTGGGAGGCACTTGAAGAAATGCATATATACGTGTGTGTGGTAAATCATCTTATATCCAAATGTGAGAACAAGTGGGGAAAAAAATTCTGGTTTTAGCACAGATAAGACTTTTCTTTGTTTCATTTTTCTTTTTCTTTTTGCCAAATACGAGATGGGGAAAGGGAAGGACTGGACATTTATTTATGTCAGGAAACAACAGTAAGACAGTAGATGTTCCTCCACCAGGGATCTTGTGGGAAGAAATGTTTGTGGATAGAGCTTCATTTGGGCTTTTTTTATATTGTCTTTTGCTTGAATATTATAATTTCTCAATTTGTGGTTTTCTAGTTTATGGGGGGGGTGTGCATCTATGTGTGTGTATCTCTGTGTGTGAATATACACACATATTTCTTGTGGCTTTTTTCAATTTGTACATTTAAATTATGGTTTATTTTCTCAAGAGAGAAAGGGCATGGAACTGTGTGGGTGGAGATGTGTGGAAGATCTGAAAGGAACTGGAGAATGGGAAACTGTAAGCCTCTCAAGACACCTGTGTGGCCAGGCCCCTTTCCCAAAGACTTCTAACTATTAGGTTCCACCCACAGAACATTCCAACTGCCCTAAGGGCTGGGACTCAGCCCTTGCCTTACAGAGTAATAAGCCCAAGCTCTGGATTCAAAAATCCCACCAGTCCCCACCCCAGGAAACTCTATATAAACCCTGCTTCTGCTCAGTTCCCTGATGTTTCTCACCTGAGCAGAGGCAGCCACCCTCCTGGGTTGTTTCCCTCCCAATAAATCTCTTGTGTGAGGTATGTTGTGTGGTGTGATTTTGTGGTATTCCCTGGCTCCCAACTGCCAGGATGCCTTTCCATCTGAACTGTAATACTTACAGAAACCTGATCAGAACACATTATATAAAATTTTTTCAGTAAAAAAAAAAAAAAAACCAACTAAAAAACTAAAGCAGCTAGAAGTGATACATGGAATGAAAGACTACACAGATGCTATGAAAAGAAAAACTTGGGCTGGAGAGATGGCTCAGGGGTTAAGAGCACTGACTGCTCTTCCAGAGGTCCTGAGTTCAATTCCCAGCAACCACTTGGTGGCTCACAACCATCTGTAATGAGATCTGGCGCCCTCTTCTGTATACATAACAAATAAATTTTAAAAAAAGAAAAAGAAAAACTCAGGTTGTAAAGCATAATTTCTCTTCAAATTCCAGTGAGTGATTCCAGTCCGCAGAAGGTCGTAAACATATTCTAACCTATAAATGTTCATAGCATTATCATTTCTAAGTTTATTACAAACACTCCAAAAAGAACCACCCCTCAATCAGTGACAGCTAAACTTTTCCATTGAATGATCCTCTGCCTTAACATCAACACATTTCTGACATCTGCAATGGCATGGGGGAATCTCACAGAGAATATGACTTGGGAAAAAAGGCAGACCAAAGGTTATCCTCTATAAATGTTTTCATTTGAAAGGAGCTGTAGAACAATGCAAACTGATTGATGGGATTAGTGAGACAGTAATTTCCTCATGTATGGTGTAATAGCACATGGAGAGACATGTCTGGAGCTGTAGAAAGTAGCAGTCAGGTATTCTCACATGATGGCCTCCAAGGAAATCTATCTCATCGTGCTCATTTTAAGTGTTTGTATGTGACTGCATGCTAGGTACACTTAAATGAGTGTGTCCGATAAAGTCTCTGAGTTTAGCATTTTTAAAATTCTTTCATCATTCATACACCATTGACATCTCAGAAGACACCTTCCTCCCCTTTAAAAATATCATTTTAACACTGGATTACATATATGTCGATTGAACACAGTACAGAAAATTACTGACTTAACTTACCTCCTTCATTTCTCTATCTTCTTATACTATCTAGTTGGGATCTGTCTTAGAGTTTCTATTGCTGTGATGTGAACAAAGACAACTTGGGGAGGAGATGATTTACTTCATCTTACAACTCTCAGGTCTCACTCTATCATGGAGGGAATTTGAGACAGAGCCTCAAGCAGGGCAAGAAGTGGAGGCAGAAACTTGCACAGAGGCCACAGAGGAGTAATGCTTACTGGCTTGTGCTCTGTTACTTGCTCAGCCTTCTTTTTTATAGCACCCAGGACAAATATCCCAGGAGTGGCACTACCCAGTTAGCTGGACCCTCTCACATCAATTAATCAAGAAAATGTACCATAGGCTTGCCCACAGGCCAGCCTGATAGGTGTGTTTTCTCAATTGAGGTTCCCTTTTCCAGAATGACTCTAGCTGTGTCAGGCTGACATGAGACTGGCCAGCATGACTGACTTCTTGTCAACTTGACATGAAGATACTTCAGTATTCAAGAATTTTTTCTTTCCCATTAGTCCCCAAGATGGCATGTTAATATTAATATTTCAACATAAGCCATTAAATAACTTTAAAAGTCCATATCTTTAAAAAGTTTGGTCTCTAAAATATTTAAAGCCCCTTTCAAAATTCAACTTCCATGCTGTTCTTTTTATTATCCAGGATTACCTTCATACCAAAACACCAGATAAAGGCACACAAAAGGAAAAAGAAGAGGAGGAGAAGGAGGATTATTTTAGACCAATCTCCCTGATGAATATAGATTCAAAAATTGTCAATATAATACTGGCAAACTGAATTCAATATTTCATTAAAAAGATTATTCACCATGATAAAGTTAGGTTTTTTTACAGTAATACAGGGATGGTACAGCAAATATAAATCAATAGATATAATCCACCACATATTAAATTCAAAAACAGAAACCACATGATTATCTCATTAGATGCAGAAAGGCTGTTGACAAAATCTATAATCCTTTCCTGATTATTAGAGGTAGGGGGTGCATACAGGATGTATACAATAAAACTATAGTTAGCAGCATGCTAAGTAGAGGAAAAACTCAATGTTCACAAGATGACCAGGAAAGTCAAAGGTGTCCACCCTCTTCATTCCTATCCAATAGCTTGAAGTCTTAGCTAGAACAATAAGAAAAGAGAAAGAAAGAAGAGACACAAATAAAGAAACTCAAAGTAGATGTCATGATTCTATATATAAGAAACCCTTAGAGCTGATAAACACTTCTAGCAGAGTATGAGGATTCAAAATGAACACCCAAAAATCCAGAGATTCCCTATGTACCAATGACAATCATACTGAAAAATAAGTCGGGTAGATATTCTCTTTCACAATAGATACACACAAAATCAATAAATATCAAATAAACAGATAAATACTTGGGGAAAAAAATCTTACCAAAAAAAAAAAAAAAAAAAAAAAGAACTCTATAATGAAAACTTTAAGATACTGAAAAAGAAATTGAGGAAGATATCAGAAGATGAAAAGACTTTGCTTGCTCAAGGACTGGAAGAATTAATATCATAAAAATGACTATCCTATTGTGCTGGTAAGTTTTTTGTCAACTTGATAAAAGCTAGATTTAAATAAGTAAAGGAACCTCAATTGAGAAAATGCCTCCACTAAACTCTTTGAGTCCAGTCAGTGTCCAGCAGCAATCAGAAGGGTTGTTTTAAAGTAAACAGGGGCTGGAAATATTTTTTTTTAAGATTTATTGATTTATTATATATACAGCATGTTTGACTGCAGGCCAGAACAGGGCACCAGATCTCATTATAGATGGTTGTGAGCCACCATGTCGTTGCTGGGAATTGAACTCAGGACCTCTGGAAGAGCAGTCAGTGCTCTTAACCTCTGAGCCATCTCTCCGGGCCAAACTCCTTGAAATTCCTGCCTTCTGCTTCTTGTCCTGCTTGAGTTCCTGCCTTGACTTCCTCCTTTTCTCCCCAAATGGTTTTTGGTCATGATACTTTTCCACAAAAATAGAAAGCAAACTACACCTACCAAAAGCATTGGTGTAGATGTAACTATCTTATTAAATAGGAAACACAGAGTCAAATGCAGAGTTAAAAGCCCACAAGGTCAGAGCAGTAGCTAGGAGCTGATACTAAAACTGCCTTCTTACCCGTCACTGCCGCTGCTGTCCTTCCCCTGAGAAAGAGACTTACTTCCTGTGTATCTGTCTTTTTATTGACTTTCTGTTCTGCCTTCTCATTGGTTGTAAACCCAACCACATGATCTCCTCGTCATTGCCTGTCTATACAGACCTCCAAGTCTTTTATGGTTGGTATTGAGGTTAAAGGTGTTTGTCTCCATGCTGGTGGTGTCCTTGAACACACCTACCTGTCATGTGATCGGGATTGAGGGCATGTGCTACCACTGCCAGACTTCTGCTATGGCTTGCTATTAGCTCTGACCTCCAGGCAACTTTATTTATTAACATACAAATAAAACCACATTTCAGCACAAATAAAATATCACCATACACTGGATCCCCTGGAGCTGGAGTTCCAGATGGTTTTGAGCAACTTGAAATGGGTGCTAAGAACTAGACTCATGTCCTCCATAAGAGTAGTACCAGCTCTTAACCAAAGAGCCATCTCTCTACCCTGAAGATGGATTCATCTGTTTCCTTATCTCCTAATCCATGCTTTGACTGTCTAGCCTTCCTAATTTTCTTTGTACATGCATATGTGCATACATGTGCATGTGTTTATGGAGTATTTTGTGTGTTGTGGTGATAAACTGTGTCCCCAAATATATTGTGCATCCTAATAAACTTATCTGGGGTCAGAGAACAGAACAGCCACTAGATAGTATAGAGGCCAGAAAATGGTGGCAAACATGCCTTTAATTCTATCACTTGGGAGGCAGAGATCCATTTGGATCTATGAATTCAAAGCCATACTGGAGGATGTATCATTGTGGATTTCTGGGGACATCTCCAGCACTCTGCCTATTCCTGTTCTCATGTGGTCATCATTTATCATGGTCTGTTATTCCTTGTTCTCCCTTTCTGTTCTTGATCCAGCTGGGATCTCCTGCTCCCCTAAGCTTTCTTTCCCTCCAACCTTGCCCTTCATTACTCCCACTGTCATCCAGGTTGTTCATGTAGATCTCATCCATTTCTCTGTCATTGGGCAATCCCTGTGTCTTTCTTAGGGTCCCGTTTTCTAGGTAGCCTCCCTGGAGTTGTGTAGCAGTCTTGTCATCTTTGTTTTACATCTAGTATCCTCCTATGAGTGAGTACATACCGTGTTTGTCTTTCTGAGTCTGGGTTACCTCACTCAGGATGATTTTTTTCTAGATCCATCCATTTGCCTACAAACCTCATGATGTCATTGTTTTTCTCTGCTGAGTAGTACTTCATTGTGTATATGTACTACATTTTCTTTATCCATTCTTCAGTTGAAGGGCATCTAGGTTGTTTCCAGGTTCTGGCTATTACAAACAATACTGATATGAACATAGCTGAGCAAATGCCCTTGTGGTATGATTGAGCATTCCTTGGGTATATGCCCAAGAGTGCTACAGCTGGGTCTTGGGGGAGATGGATTCCCAGTTTTCTAAGGAAGCACCATATTGATTTCCAAAGTGGCTGTACAAACTTGCATTCCCACCAGCAGTGGAGGAGAGTTCCCCCCAGAAATCCACAATGATACATCCTCTATAGACTGCTTGCAATGGTCGAGAGAAAACCTGATCTGACCTAGTCTGGTGGTTGGATGGCCAAACACCCTAATAGTCATGCTGGAACTCTCATCCAGTAACTGATGGAAGTGGATGCAGAGATCCTTGGCCAGGCTCCAGGTGGAGCTCCAGGAGTCCATTTGTCGAGAAAGAGGAGGGATTGTAAGAGTGTGAATTGTTGAGACCAAGATTGGAAAAGCACAGGGACAAATAGCCAAATGTATGGAAGCACATGAATTATGAACTAAAGGCTGTGGAGCCCCCAGCTGGATCAGGCCCTCTGGATAAGTGAGACAATTGAATAGCTTGAACTGTTTGGGAGGCACCCAGTCTGTGGGACCAGGACCTGTCCTTAGTGCATGAGCTGGCTATTTGGAACCTTGGGCTTACACAGGGACACTTTGCTCAGTCTGGAAGGAGGTGACAGGACCTGCCTGTACTGAATCCACCAGGTTTAAATGAATCCCCAGGGGTGTCTTGGTCCTGGAGGACATGGGAATGGAGGGGAGGGGCTGGGGGAAAGGTGGGGGCGGGGGCAGGAGGGGGAAGGACAGGGGAACCCATGGCTGATGTGTAAAATTAAAACACATATATAATAAATTTTTTTAAAAAGCCACACTGGAAACAGCCATGCATGGTGACTCATGCCTTTAATCCCAGGAAGTGATGGCTGAAAGCAGAAAGGTGTATAAAGCATGAAAACCAGGAACTAGAGCTTTAAGGCGTCTGAGTAATAGTTCAGCTGAGAGCCATTTGGATGAGGACTCAGAGGCTTTCAGTCTGAGGAAACAGGATCAGCTGAGGAATTGGCAAGGTGAGGTTGCTGTGGCTTGTTCTGCCTCTCTGATCTTCCAGCATTCACACCAATACCTTGCTCCAGGTTTATTTTCATTAATAAGACCTTGTAAGATTTGTGAATGTAGATGTGAATGCAAATGTGTGTACCAGTGCCTCTGGAAGCCAGCAGCTGACAACAGGTATCTTTCTCACTCTCTTTCTGGTTAGTCTTTGAGGCAGACTGAACCTGGAACTCACCAATTTGGCTAGATTGCTTGGCCAGTGATCTCCAGAGATCTGTCTGGTTCAACCACTACAATGTTGGGATTACAAATAAACCCCACCACCTCTGGACTTCAAAATGGGTGTTGGGGATCTGAACTCAGGTCCTATCCTTGTGTGACAAACGTTTTACCACCTGAGTTATCTCTGAAGCCCATATTTTCCTACTCTTTATCTTTTAATCAGTGACCACCATTTCATATGGTATGCTCAACATGTACAGTTATGTTCTAGAAAACTCCATTATTGGTTTAAAAAAAAAAACAACCATGTTGACGATCTATACAGTACACAGTGACCAGATGATTTATTTGTATAATTTGTGTATAAAAATACACTGTAAAGTAAAATGGTATACAGAATTACACTACAGTCCTCCCCATTCCCTAATATCCTCAAATCCCAGGTCTTACAGTTAGATCTACATTAGTCATGAAAACCCTTCAAATCAAGACATGCATGAAGGGGAAGAGTATGGTGATATTTCATTTGTACTGAAATGTGATTTTATTTGTATGTTAATAAATAAAGTTGCCTGGAGGTCAGAGCTAATAGCAAGCCAGAGGGTGGTGGCGCACACCTATAATCCTGATCACATGACAGGCAGATGTCTGTGTGCTCAAGGATACAGCCAGCATGGAGACACATGCCTTTAATCTCAACACCAACCATAGAGACCTAGAGGTCTGTATAGACAGGCAGTAACGAGGAGGTCATGTGGTTGGGTTTACAGTCAATAAGAAGGCAGAACAGAGTCAATAAAAAGACAGAGACACAAGAAGTAGGCTTCTTTCTCAGGGGAAGGATGGCAGCAGCAGCAAAGGTTAAGAAAGGGATTTAGTATCAGCTCTTGGTTGCTGCTCTGACCACTTGGGCTTTTAACTCTGATTTGGCTCTGTGTTTCTTATTTAATAAGACTGTTACATCTACATTTGTCACCCAACAATTTCATTAAAAATCGCTCCACTCGGCTTGGCTAAGCAGCCCGGCCCAGCTCCCTGCCTGGGCCCAACTCGACCTAGGCCCCAGGCCAAACCTACTGTAGCTACAAGCAGTTACCCACAGCTGGAGCTACTTGGAGTCAAATTGCCAACTCATGCGGCTCAGGCTTAAAAAAAAAAAAAAAAAAAAAAAGCTGGTGCTACTAACAACTCAGGCCCTGCCATAGCTACCGGGTCTGGGTGCACTGACCGTAGTTGCAACAGCCTCATGCAACTGCAGATACAGCTGCTTTCAGCAGAAACACCAACTCGTGGTCAGACCTAGAGCACAGGCTTGACTCAGCTTAAGCCAAAACACATGGTGCTTTCTTTTTTTTCTTTCTTTTCTTTCTCTCTCTATCTTTGGATTCCCACCTGGGAAGCCAGGAGTAGCTGTTTTTAAATTCCCTGAGATTTCTACGGTTCTACACAGACTTGATAAGTCAATTAGGATATCAGATATTTTAAAGGAAAAAAAACTATTTAAAAGCAATTTTTCCACATTTAAAGAAAGAGTATTATGTGTACATTGGAACAAAATTGGGCTTTGTTTGATAGAATTTTAGGCAGTCTGAAAATGGAACAACTATATGAGAAGATTAATGTTAATGGGATTATGCACATTATTACTTTCCTTATCCTTATTTTACTATTTAAAAAGATAGTCAATTTAAGTGTCAGGATAAAAGCTTTAGAAAAACCTGTTAAAATGAATTATAGAAAAATTCAGATTCAGAAAGAAGAAATTAATGGTAAAATTGTTTCAGGATTGGATTATAAGGTTACGGAAAGAAAGCCTGTTTTCACACAATCACCCTTAATTTATCCGGTAACCATACAGCACCTACCTGGTCAAGTGAATGCACAAAATATTTGGACTCCAATTGAAATGTTAGATTTACGAAGGTTTAAGGAGGTAATAGTATCTTATGGATGCATTCCACATGAGTAAAGCAAATGTTAAACTCCTGGTCAACTTATAATAAGATTATACCACAGGATTGGTGAGAGCTGGTAAATGCTGTTCTGGAACACAGGGCACAGCTGCAGTGGCACATGTGGTTCAAAGAGGAAGCTAAAAACAGAGAAAATCGATGGAGGGCTAAAGGTATACAAATCTCCCAGGATAAGCTTGTTGGAGAAGGCCAATATGCTGGAATACAAACACAATGTTTATATGATACCAAACCCTAATTCTGTGTTGAATGGCAGCCTTGAATGCATGAAACAGAGTTGAGGAAACAGGAAAGAAAACTGAGTCATTTACAAAGGTTATACAGGGCCCAAAAGAATCCTTCATGGATTTCTTACAAAGACTGACTTCAGCAGTAAAGAGAATGGTCCTGAATTCAGAAGCTAGCGAGATAATAATAGAATCTTTGGCTTTTGAGAAGGTGAATGCAGCATGTAAGAAAATAATCAGGCCATTAAAGGCAAGCTCTGTACCCATGGAAGATTGGATTAGAAACACATTTAATGTTGAGGCTCATGACCATGATGATATGTGGATAGGAGAAGTGTCGCGCCCGCCTCGACCAGCAAGGAAGACGCGACACCGGGATCCTTCTCATTACAGTTTAATCAGACCTTTGATTAGTTACATTGTGTCTCTCTCGCTGGGGCAAGCCTCTCCCAGCACCTAAGTAGGGCTGGGCTGCCAACCCCAAGCAGCCACGTGGGCACTGTCCACAGGTTCACGCATATGCCAGCAACACACGAATCCAGCCATAGCCAAATAAGGAGCTGTTTACCCTAAAGAGTGTTTGCCATCGGGAAGGCAGAGGGTAGAAGCCAGAGCCATCTTTAGGGTGCGGCTACACGCGGCTCTCTACAGAGAAGCAATTTCAAGAGGTTTGAGGAATGTCAGATGTTTTAGATGTGGAAAGCAAGGACATTTGAAAAAGGACTGTAAACAGGGCATTCCTAGAAACAATGTTTCTTCCAGGAACAATGGCAACAGAATGTCCCTTCCTTCAGGAGTATGTAGAAGGTGTGGTAAGGGAAAACACTGGACCAATGAATGTAGATCAACAAGGGACACACAAGGTAATACTTTGCCTCAGTCTTGGGAAAACTCCCAGAGGGGCCTCAGGCAGGCCCCAACAGCAAATCCAGTTCAGACCTTTCCTGCAGTCATAGAGGTATGACTAAACCCCCTACTCAGAGCAATTAAATAACCAAATGCCTATTGGAATAAACCAGGCTGCTCAGGGTAATGAAACAACTGAGACAGAGAGAACAGAAAATTCCGGAGAAACTATGAAGAATATTTTTTGGCAAACTTCTATAAATGAACAAAGACCAAAATTAACAGTAAAAATAAATGGTGTTTTATTGTCTGGTCTGATAGACACAGGTACTGACATGACCATAATTGCATCACAATTTTGGCATCCAACTTGGCCTCTTCAGGAGGTAAATGTTCAGCTGTTAGGAATTGGAACATTATCTCAAGTGAAACAGAGTGCAAGATGGCTCAAATGTATAGGTCCAGAAGGACAGAGAGGAAAATTAAAACTATATGTGGCTAACATAGCTATGAACTTGTGGGGTCAAGACCTGCTACAACAATGGAATACTCAGATTAACATCCCTCCAACCTAAGAAACAAATCATAAACTAGCACATGTTTCTGAGAGAAATATTAGAAGGTATTGTGATGAGTGGTCACCAGCCTTCCATATTATACAAGAACCTGGCAAAACAACTGATGATCTTCCAAAGACACCAACAGCTCTACCTTTAAAATGGTTAACAGACAGGCCTGTACGAGTTCATCAATGGCTTTTAACAACAGAGAAACTCCAGGCTTTAGAAGAGCTGGTAGAAGAACAGTTAAATGCTCAGCATATTGAAGAATCAACCAGCCCTTGGAATTCTCCTGTATTTGTTATTAAAAAGAAACTGGTAAATGGAGAATGGTAACAGACCTTAGAGCAATTAACAAAGTAATTCAGCCAATGGGCTCTCTACAATCTGGAATTCCTTTGCCTACTCTGTTACCTAAAGAATGGCCTCTCATAGTTATTGATTTAAAAGACTGTTTCTTTTCAATACCCTTACAAGAAAAAGACAGAGAAAGATTTGCCTTCACGGTGCCTACTTATAATAATTCTCAACTGGTTAAGAGATATCAATGGAGGGTCCTCCCACAGGGAATGTTGAATAGCCCAACCCTGTGCCAATATTTTCTATAACAGCCATTGGCAGTGGTACATAAAAATTTTCCTAAATCTATAATTTATCATTATATGGATGATATTTTACAAGCTAACTCAAATGCAGATACTTTAGAAAGAATGTTTGAAGAAGTAAAGAAAATTTTGCCTTGCTGGGGATTACAAATTGTTCCTGAAAAGATACAAAGAGGAGATTCTATTAATTATTTAGGATATAACATAGAGCTACAAAAAATTAGACCCCAAAAGGTGTAAGTTACAGATTGATTTCCCATCAACAAACTGTTGTTGGGGTAAAAAATGATAAACTGAATAATTTGTTCAAAACCTTAGAAGGTGACAAGGACTTAAATAGTCCAAGAGAATTATCACCTGAAGCTGAGAAAGAATTGGCCTTGGTAGAAAAGAAAGTAATGAACGACACGTGGATCATATCCATCCAAAGCTGGATTGCATTTTGGTTATTTTACCCTCTAGCCATTCTCCTACAGGAATTTTAATGCAGAGGGAAGATACTATATTGGAATGGATATTTTTTCCCAAATAAACAAAATAAAAAATTAAAATTTATGTGGAAAAACATTTCTGACTTGATTTGGAAAGGAAAATTGAGACTTCATCAAGTAGCAGGAATAGACCCAGCAGAAATTGTTGTACCTTTAACTAAGAAGGACATTGGATAATTATGGACAGAAAGTGAACCATAGCAAAGAGCTTGCAGTAATTTTTTGGGAGAAATTAACAGCAAATATCCCAAAAGTGATAGAATTGATCTTATAAAAAGAGCTGATTGGATTTTGCCTCAAATTATACAGGAAAAACCCATATCTGGAGCTCGTACATTTTATACAGATGCAAACAAACAAGAAAAGGCAGGTTACAAATCAGGAAATATAAGTAAAGTGGTTCAAAGTCCTTATAATTCAGTTCAAAAATTGGAATTGTATGCTATTCTGTTGGTATTAATGGATTTTTCAGAACCTCTCAACATAGTTACTGATTCTCAGTATGCTGAAAGACTGGTATTACATATTGAGACTGTAGACTTTATCCCTGATGAGTCAGAATTAACTTCACTATTTATTCAGTTACAAGATACAATCAGGAAAAGGGGTCGTCCTTTATATATAACTCACATCTGATCTCATACGGGTCTGCCAGGCCCTCTAGCACGAGGTAATGATGAGATTAATAAATTATTGATAGGAAATGTGCTGGAGGCCTCAGAATTTCATAAAAAACATCATGTCCATAGTAAAGGTTTAAAAAAGATTTTTCCATAACCTGGCAAGAAGCCAAGGAAATTGTAAGGAAATGTCCTACTTGTTCCTTCTACAATTAGATGCCATTACCAGCAGGATGTAACCCAAAGGGTACTCAGAGGAATGAAATCTGGCAGATGGATGTGTTTCACTTTGCAGAATTTGGAAAATTGAAATATGTACACCATACCATTGATAATTATTCAGGATTTCAATGGACAACTGCTTTGAGTTCTGAAAAAGCTGATTCTGTAATCATGAATTTGCTAGAAGTTATGGCCATCACAGATATACCTGCAAAAATTAAAACTGACAGTGTTCCAGCATATGTCTCTGTCAAAATGAAACAGATCTTTGCTTATTACAATATAAAGCATATTACAGGTATACCACATAATCCTACAGGCCAAGCAGTTATAGAAAGATCAAACAGAACACTGAAGGATATGCTAAATAAACAGAAAGGGGTAACAAAAGGAACAGAAATAGGCTGCATAATGCTCTATTAACTTGGAATTTTCTCAGTGCTAATGAGAAAGGAACAACAGCTGCAGAGAGACATTGGATAATAGAAAAAAAACTACACAATTAAAACAGCCTATATACTTTAAGGATATGCTGACCTCAGAATGGAAACCAGGATATGTGTTACATTAGGGATGAAGTTGTGCTTTTGTTTCTATAGAAGATAAGCTGTGGATACCATCAAAATTGATAAAGGTTTGATTTGAACAAGAGAGACAGACCTCTTAATTAATTAGAAGAGGTGATAGTTAATCAACCAGTATGACGATCCAATTTAAAGTAACTTAGACCATTAACACATGCCTTTTCATTTAATCAGATATAACTTGCCAAAAGAGAACCTCCCCAAAATTAGTCTTAAAGAAAGGTTTTTGTTTTTGTCTTTTAGGAGAATGAAGGCTAAGGAATCTGAAGAACCCTGGACAAATGAGACATCCGAAGAAAAAGGAAAAATAATCTAGGAAAAAAAATGTTCCAAGTAAAAGAGTAAAATGGCCTATTGGTATATCATCTACAAAATATCATAAGTCTTCCTAAATGTTTGTTTCTGCTCTTCTTTAAAGAAATTTAATTCTATTGGTCTTCTTGTAGTCCCAGTTCAATTAAAATTTAAAGCTGGCTTCCTGTTCTCATGTGGTCTTCATTTATCATGGTCTGTTATTCCTTGTTCTCCCTTTCTGTTCTTGATCCAGCTGGGATCTCCTGATCCCCTAAGCTCTCTTTCCCTCAAACCTTGCCCTTCATTATTCCCACTGTCGTCCAGGTTGTTCATGTAAATCTCATCCATTTCTCTGTCATTGGGCGATCCCTGTGTCTTTCTTAGGGTCCCGTTTTCTAGGTAGCCTCCCAGGAGTTGTGAGTAGCAGTCTAGTCATCTTTGTTTTACATCTAGTATCCTCCTATGAGTGAGTACATACCATGTTTGTCTTTCTGAGTCTGGGTTACCTCACTCAGGATGATTTTTTTCTAGATCCATCCATTTGCCTACAAACCTCATGATGTCATTGTTTTTCTCTGCTGAGTAGTACTCCATTTTGTATATGTACCACATTTTCTTTATCCATTCTTCAGTTGAAGGGCATCTAGGTTGTTTCCAGGTTCTGGCTATTACAAACAATACTGATATGAACATAGCTGAGCAAATGCCCTTGTGGTATGATTGAGCATTCCTTGGGTATATGCCCAAGAGTGCTACAGCTGGGTCTTGGGGGAGATGGATTCCCAGTTTTCTAAGGAAGCACCATATTGATTTCCAAAGTGGCTGTACAAACTTGCATTCCCACCAGCAGTGGAGGAAAGTTCCCCTTGCTCCACATCCTCTCCAGCATAAGTTGTCTTCAGTGTTTTTTATCTTAGCCATTCTGACAGGTGTAAGGTGGTATCTCAGAGTTGTTTTGATTTGCATTTAGGAAGAGGCAAAGTGCTAGAGAGGTCCTCAGAAATCCACAATGATACCTCCACTGTAGACTACTGGCAATGGTCAAGAGAAAGCCCAAACTGACCTAGTCTGGTGGCAGGCCCAGTCTCTCTCTCTCTCTCTCTCTCTCTCTCTCTCTCTCTCTCTCTCTCTCTGCCTGCTGCTATGGATCAAGATATAATTTCCTAACTACTCTAGCACTGTGCCTTCCTGCCTACCACCATGATGATAATGGAGTAACCCTCTGAAATTGTATTAAGGACACAATTAAATGCTTCCTTTTGTAAGTGTTACCTTGCTCATGGTATCTTTTCACAGCAATGGTATAGTAGCTAAGAGAAAACTTGGTAGCAGGGGTTGGATTATTGCTATGACAGCCCTGACCATGCTGTTGTTTGGAGGAATATGAAAGACTTTAGGACTTTGGGCTAGGAATGTGGTTGAACATTTTAATTGGGCTTCAATTGGCCATTCTTAGTAGTAGCAATGGAGGACAGTTGTGCTGAGGGAAATTTGGACCATGGATGCCTGACTCAAGAGGTTTCAGAAGGGAAGAATATTAGCAGCTGATGTAGAGACCATTCTTGTGGTGTTTTGGCAAAGAATGTGGTTGCTTTCTGGTCTTGTCCAAAAAATATGCTTGAAGCCAAATTGAAAAGTTTTGAACTGAGGCCTTTGGCAGAGGAAATTTCAAGACAGCCTCTTATTGACTATATTGCATGTTTGTTAGTGATTACTTTTATGCAGATCTACAATGAAAAGGCACAAGCGGAGAAAAGAGATACAAAATGTACAATTTGAGGATCATCATGGAATGCAATGTTGGAGCCAAGTCTTATACTCAAGGAGATAAAAAGCTTAAAGTAAAGCTTGATGTCAAATAGAATATAGAGAGTGATAGTCTGAAGGCAAGACCTCTAACCAATTAATCCTGTAACCTGTAAAAGGAAAGGTCTGGGGGTTTTCTTAGACATAAACAACATTGAAAAGTTTATAGAAATATAATTCAAGAAGGGGACCAGTTTCCAGCCCCAGCAAGCAGAACTTAGTAGCTTCAGCCATGTGGTTCTGGCTTTAGAGTCAAGAAGGATACAGGAAAAGGATTTAGAGACTTTCTCCACAGTTAAGGGAAGCTACTGAGGAAAGGTTTTAGCAGAGGAGTCCCTGCATAGAGCCCCTGTGAGGCCATTGCATGAAACTTGAAGGTAAAGCCTGACTTGCATTAGAGATCCCAAGATGTTGGAGATGCCTGAGCTATGGGATACTTACCAAGGAAAGCTGCAGACTTGGTTTGGAACCATTCCAAAAGAGAGAGGGGTGTCATAGTCAGCAAACTGGAAGGGAAGAGCCAGCTAATAAACCTTTTAAATTAGACATGGAATTGCAAAATTTGCAGTTTGCCCAGCTGGTTTTTGGTCTTGCTTTGGTCCAATGTTCCCTCACTATGTCCTCAGCTTTCCTACCTTTTGGAATGGTAATGTGCCATTATATGTTAGAAGTGCATGACCTAATTTTCAATTTTCATTTCACAGGGGATTAAAGTTAAGAAATTGCCTTGAGTCTCAGAAGAGACTTTGAACTTTGGATGTTTGAACCGTGTTGAGACTGTTTGACTATGGGGACTTTTGAAGTTGGACTGAATGCATCTTGTACTATGATATGACTACAAGCCTATGGGAGCCAGGGAGTGGAATGTGGTGGTTTGAATGAGAATCATCCCCATTGGTTCATATATTTGAACACTTAGTCACGGGGAGTAGAATTGCTTGGGAAGGTTAGGAGGTGTGGCCTTGTTGGAGTAAGTGTATCACTAGGAGGTTTCAAAGCCTATGCCAGGCCTAGTCTCTCTCTCTCTCTCTCTCTCTCTCTCTCTCTCTCTCTCTCTCTCTCTCTGCAGTGCAGGATATAAAACTCTCACTTACTGCTCTACTGCTGTACCTGTCTGCTTCCTATCATGATCATGGACTAACCCTCTGAAACTGTAAACAAGCCCCAATTAGAACAATAACTATGACACATGGCACACACTCACACATAATTTCTATTACATTAAAAAGAAGATGTCATAGTCGAACAATAAATACAGTCCTGGTCTTTATTACAAAAATATTTTCACAGCCGGGTGGGGGTGGTGCACGCCTGTAATCCCAGCACTCGGGTGGCAGAGGCAGGCGGATCTCTGTGAGTTCGAGGACAGCCTGGACTACAAAGCGAGTTCCAGGACAGCCTCCAAAGCTACACAGAGAAACCCTGTCTCAAAAAAACCAATATATATATCTCCACAATATTGTAAAGGAAGCAAAAGGGATATTTGCCAGTTGGGAAAAAATGTGTCTGCAGAGGTTTTCTTCTCTTAGGAATACCATACCAGAGGAATTACTGTAGTCAAATTGTTAAGTACAGCAGAAAATTGAATTTACCACTCCTCAGAAGAAACAAAATGCCAAGGGGATTAGTATAATAATAACATGAAGTTAGAAAGGAGGCCTATCCGTGGAAGGAATGAGGATTGCCCGTGAAGCTGGAATGTCCTGGCACTGTGCTGCAATATTCTGAGCCAGGCTGTTAGCTAGCTGAGCCCATCATGGTTATGAAGAAAATTCATATCCATTGAACCTCTGGTTGCAAATGAGCTTGAGATTTTGAAGCCTTCTCCCAGAACGAGGGTTTTCTGTGGACTACAATTTCCAAGCCACCGACTGGGTCCTATTTGGGGTCTAAGGATGAAAAGGGCTCAGCCACTGTTTTGTTTTCTGTTTTTTGAGGACAGTCTCTTGTATTATTTTTGTGGGTGGCCTACCCTATGAAAGTGGGGTGTTACATTTAAATTGAAGTCTGAATGATGTTTTAAAATGATAAATAGTTTCACTGCTTTCAATACATTCAATATTAAATCAATGAAAACAATTGTTAAGGAACTGTATCTACTGCATGTTAAAATACAAGGAAATAACTAGGCTTAAGAAAAATATATGTTGTATACACATGCTTGTGTGTGTGTGTGTGTGTGTGTGTGTGTGTGTGTGTGTGTGTGTGAACATGTGTGTGGAAGCCAGAGACTGACATTTGGGTGTCTGCTACCACTTTCCACCTAATTTTTTGAGCTCCGGTCTCTTCACTGAAACTGAAACTCTCCAATTCTGCTAGACTAGCTGGCACTGGAGCTCAGGAGATCTGCCTATCTCTTCCATTCCCTCGGTGCCAGGGTTATACATCTTTGACATTCTATCCAGTTATTAAACAGATGTTAGGGAGCTAAGCTCAAGTCCCCATTTTTGTACCATGAGCACTTTACCCACTGAACCACAGTTGTGTAGCAGTTTCTTCCCATTTGAAACATTCCCCCCTGGAGGCAAGGAGGGACACTCCGAGACTCAGGAAACAAATACCTCAGAAGTCTCAGGTTCCTGACAGGAGTCACAAGGCCTCTTCCCCAAGGTTATGTAAGCAGTAAAAACTTCTGGGGAGAGAAGACTCTTGGACCATCCTAGCTGCCTGGAGGAGACTTGTCTAGTCTGGAACTCTAGGGATGCAGCTTTTTTGAGTTGTCATCAAGGCTAGGGTAGGATTTTCAGTGATACATCTGCCTTTAGTCATCCATGATCCTGTAAATAAACCTAACTGGTTCCCTGTCTGGAAAGAATAGACATTTGTTCTGTAAGGGTCCAAGAAAACACTGAAGGAGGCCCCAGACTCAAATAGTATGCAAGAACAAAGAGCGTTTATTAATAGTCAGGCATATGTGGGGTCATTGACCTGTATAAAGACACACCCGGATACACCCAGAGTCACCAACTGGCAGAGATCAAAATGTGTTCCCCTAAAAAAAACTCCACTAATGAGTTGGGGGTCCCTCGTGTTTCCCAGCCAACACACCAAATGTAAGGGTCTGAGAAAACCCTGAAGGAGACCCCAAAATCAAATAGTATACAAGAGCAAAGGGTGTTTATTACTACACCTGTACAAAATGGCAGGCTCCTTTTAAACACAGCTGGAGTAATTTCAGGGACAGTTAGGTCATCTCAAACATAATTGGTTAAGCAAGAAGCAGTTACATTAGTACACTTTTAGTTGGCTGAGGTTTTATCTTTGGACATCCTTGGTTAAGTTTCAAGGGGGTTGTAGGATTTGTCCTTGAGACATTGTAGGGCTGACTCGGGTCCTGTTCCTGCTCACTCCCTCATTCCTGAATGTCATTTGTTGATAAATGGCCCTTTGTTTGGAGAGACACCTGTTTGCCCCTCTCAGAGAACTGAAACCTAAATTCAGTTGTAAAAGTGGGAACGTTTAAACCTTTCAGTTCGTCTCCTCAGGAAAAGTTAATACAACAACAATCTCCCTAGCCTCCAAATTATTGACAACAGGTTGGGATCAATGATAAGACTGAGTCTCTGAGTTAACAGAGCTAATGGTGGACAAAAGATAGCTAAGTTACTATGCACTTATCTTCCTAAGTTAAAATAGATGGAACTCATGGGGAAGGAGAAGATGGTAAATTCAAAGTAGAAATCTCTGAATAACTTTAAAGAATAGAATTATAAATCCCGAAATATTACAGTTTGGGCACAAATAAAATGAAAATTCATTATCTCCCTCATTTAACAAAGATTTACATGAACACACTCTACTGTTACTATTTTTTTTTTTGTTTTCTTATTTCCACCATCCTTACTTCAATTTTCTTCTTTTATTTTATATTATTTTATTGACAATGTTTCACTTCATAGTCCAGGCTTGGAAACTTTCTATCCTCTTGCCTTGGCCTCTGAAGTGATTTTAGGCATGTGCCACCTTGTCTGGCTGAATACACTTATTTTCTTCCAACAATTCCTAAATGTATTAGTTTAGTTATGGTAAACACATGGGATAATTAGCTTGAAACAAGTAATTAGCTCATGGTTCTGGAGATTCTCGTACAAGTTTGATGGCCTCTTTGCTTAGGACCTCTGCTGAGGGAACCAGATGACAGAGGCTATGAGAACATTGAAAAATAAACCAATAACACTTCAACAATGAAGCAGGGAGAGATAGGACTGGTAGAATATCGTAACCCCTTTAGTAGCACACCCCTAAGTGATCTAAGGACTCCTGCTAGGCTCTGCTTTTCAAAGGTTCCACCACCTCCCAATCCTACCACTCTGAGAGACTATGCCTTTAACACATGGACCTCTGAGGTCACCCGTCCACATTTAAAACATAGCTGTAAGTAAAGATAAAATCCAGGGAAGTGATGGCACTATCGCTCAGTATTAAAGTGCTTGCCCTGCATGTGTAAGGCCCTCAGTTCAATTCCCTGAACACACACAGAAAAGCCAGGAAACAATGTTGTCAATATTTCCCTGCTCTACTTACCTCTGGTCCTAGCCATGCTCCTCTTAAGCCCAAGCTGGGTCTGTATGCACTGTTTCCTTGGTTAAATGTCACACTCATTCTTTAGTTCCCAACTCATCAAGGTCTCTTACTATTGACATGCTGTCAATCTGCCTTATAAAGCCCTGTATGGCATCTATGTGAAAAGCAACCTTGTAGATAAAGTCTGAAGTAAAATGGAGACATTTCAAATAGGTCTCAATCCTAGGCTGGCAGCATTCAACTTGTCCCTGTTTCTCATCCTCTGCAAGCTTTCCTACTCCCATGTTACTTGCAGTATTTATACTCTGGACCCCTGGGAAGAGAACACTTAATGAAAGGAAAGAGTATTTTTAATTCCACTTTCAACTGTGAAGGATCAATTTCAACTTAAGTGACTGTACATATGTGCAAACATTGTTACATGTACATATCCCTTATTTGGACTAGATCTGAGACATCGGGTGTCATCCTAAGTGGTCTACATTTATTTATTCACTTTATCCTTAACTGATGAGAAAAAATAGGACCCAGAGTGATAAAGTTAGCAAAGAGAGTATAAGTGCCAAATTAGAGGAGCCATCCCAGGCAAAGCTTTAACTGCATTGGATGATGGGAATATAGACAGCAATGCATAGTTACATTCTTGGTTTCATGTCCAACTTAAAGATTTAGACAAAGTAACTTTGTTGTCTTTTATACCTAAAGTTAGAATATATTTATACTCAAGAGATGGTGGGCGTAGCCAAGCTACAGATCAAGAAATTGGATTCCACAAAAAAATTAAGGAGCTAGACATCTTGTGTTGGGGTTAACAGGAATGTCTGAATAGCAACTAGTTTGTCGAATGCCATGCGAATACACCCTTGATAGTCAGTAACCTCTGGCACTCTAAGTGCTGTGTGCCTCCAAGAGAAGAAGTTTGGAAAGTATTTGCAATGATGTTCCTCCAGAGCCATAAGTGTATTTGAATGGGGAGGCAGTTCTCTGGCCTTCTAATGAAAAGCCAAGATGGCTTCTTAGGTCACCCTCTCGATAGCCCAGGATTTGTGTCTTCCTGCCTTGTATAATGATGCTGTTAGTGTTGCTCTGCTGTGCAGCAGCTCACATACAGCCTTCAGAGCAGGAAACATTTCCCAGGAACATTAACACCAAATTCCACATTTAACTCCCTGGGTTTGTTTTCTTTCTTTCCTTCTTTCTTTCTTTCTTTCTTTCTTTCTTTCTTTCTTTCTTTCTTTCTTTCTTTCTTTTTCTTTCTTTCTTTCTTTCCTTCTTTCTTTCTTTCTTTCTTTCTTTCTTTCTTTTCTTTCCCTCCTTCCCTCCCTCTCTCTCTCTCTCTCTCTCTCTCTCTCTCTCTCTCTCTCTCTCTCTTTCTTGCTTTCTTTTCTCTGTTTCCAGCTAGATAAATGGCCCTATCTTGTTAAGCTTCATGCCTCTATGCAAGTTTTTAATATGACTTTGACCTAGGTTCTCTAATTTTCTCAGAGGTTTATTTAAGTGACCTCATCTATTCCTATTGATAGTGCAGGTTCTGGAGTCATCTCTCAAGTTGCCAGATTTCTTTAACTCCACCATAAATTGCTTTATAGGAAGGACAGACTGTGCAGTGGCCATTTTGTAGCAGTGGATCTCATCATACAGTGAATGCTTTGTAGATATTTACAGCATTTTGGGGTTCTTGCTTTCAAGTATCAACCTAATCTGGGTGGCTTAAGTTGCTCACAGAGAGTCAACCATGGTGACTAGGAAGCCAGTAGCAATCCAGATTCCACAGATGGCCCAGCTGATCACTTTGTAAGCCCAAACTCTACAGCTTGTAGCACCAGTGTACTAAAGTTAGATGCCACCACTCGTGCTACAAGTGTTCTCAGGCAAGTGGTTACTACTGCTTAAAAGGACTCCTGAGGAAAGACATGGATGGAAAGAGGATGATGAAGGAAAGCAAGGGAGAAAGAGTAGGTTGAGGTTGTGATGAAGTTTGGAGAAGGGTGATTCTGTGGAGGAGCTGAATGGAATTACATCTATTCTTGATTCATTCATTCTCCATGAATCACTGCATTTCTGAGGGGCAGATGATAGAAGTAAATAAGCAATCCAGGACCAAATATGTGACCCCCCTTCTTTCCTGGACTTAGCATTCCCTACTTAAGAGGACCAGGACCCCACACACCCTTTTCCCTACAAATCCTATGACCATTCTCTGTTGTTATTCATTGAACTTAATTCTATTACTTTCAAAGGGTCCATAGTGACTGCCAATGTCTTACTATGTCAGTGACTTTCAAATAGAACTAGAGAGCTGCTAATAAAAATTCTATTTCCCTCCTACCTGCACAGATGCAGTTTAACAAGAATGTTTCTTTAGACTGCCTGAATAGGACCTAGAAATTCCTACATAGCTGCCCTCTGGTTCTCAGCCAGCTTGTCTATGAACACAACACTTCCAAAGCTAAGAAGTAAATGTATAGAAACCTGAGATGATTCCTCCTCTCCTCCTCTCTTCCTCCTCCTCTCCTCCTCCTCTCCTCCTCTCCTCTTTCTCTTTATCCTTCCTCCCTGTTCTTCTCCTTCTTGTCCCTTTTATAGCTCCTAACACAAAGATTTCTACGAAAGGAGGAGATCACTTCACAGGGCATAATTTCCAAATACAAATGAGAATCTTCTTACAGGAAGAAATCATATTATGATCACAAGGTAGATGGTCTTCTCAGAAGCCCACAGGTGGTTCAACATTTTCTTTTATATTAATTCTACCACCATAACATCTTTACCCCAAAGCAATGCTGCTTTTTTTACTGGTTAATAAAGTTGAAAGCAAGTCTATTTCAGCCAGCCCCTTTTGTAGTGGCAGGTCACTATTTGCGGTTCAGTGTAGAGGATCCCTACAAAACTTTACTCAAGTAGTCAGCCAACCATCTATTTTTCTTTACACACAATAGGGTCTTTTAATCTTCTTTCACAACTTCATTTTTCCAAGGTGCATACTGAAACCTATGATTAATTCTGTAAGCTACATGGCCAAGGAACTCAGGCCTAATCTTGGGTGTAGGGGCTTAATTACATTCTTTGATCTTCAGCCTATTTCTCCACAGGTAGAATTCATGCTATAATGCATGAGGCTTCCTTGTTCTTATTTTACATCCGTGGCACATCTCACATCTAACAAAGGAGAAGGTGACTTCTAGACTATTTTTGCCTTTTTGTATCTCTTATTGGAGCAATTGGCAAAACAACCCAAACCATTTCCCCAATCATCCTCACTGTCTTCGGCACCTGTATCTTTTGAGCTGACTCAGAAAGTTCAGTTAAATTATTGATTTAACTGAGCATTGGTGCTCTTATTAAAAAAAAAAAAAAATCGGGGCTGGGGATTTAGCTCAGTGGTAGAGCGCTTGCCTAGCAAGCACAAGGCCCTGGGTTCGGTCCTCAGCTCTGGAAAAAAAAAAAAAAATCATCTTTGTTATGGTCGGAAAGTCGATTGCCCAGTGAGGAGTGGGATTTCTCCACAAAGCAACCACACTGTACTAGATACAGAGGGACCCTTTCGAATAGTAACCACACCATGCCAAATACAGCAGGGGCATACGAGCAGCAGGCAGGAGGAAGCACAGCAGAAGCCAGGGGCGTTCTGGGCTCTGCCCCTCCAGGATGCACCCACCATGGCACTGTTGGGTTGTATCCCATCAGCTCCATTGCTGACTGCAACTCCTCTGGCATGGCCACTGGACAACGTACATGACATACATGTATGTAAATGGCATAGCTGACAGGGCTGCTACAGGCCCGAGCATGGCAAATATTGCAGGCAGGTTTTGCCTTTTTGCCCTCTTCTTCCCCCTTGCTCAGAACTGTTCCATTCCTAAAGCTCGCCTCCAAGGTTCATTCCCTTACTTGATCACTGACTCATTCCTGAGACAAAACACCAAGGTCCAACAATCAAAATTTAATTATTTAGCTAGCATGTCCAATCAGGACTTACCAATCACCCTAGCAACACTCCCCACTTCTCCCCTTAAAATCCTCACTCCTGCAGAAACACTTCCTCGTGTTCTCTTGCTTTTCTTGTTGCTGCTGCCCCCACCTCAGCTGCCTTTGCAGCCTCCCCCCCCCCCCCCACCTCCCCACCTCCCACCTCCCACCCCCCACCTCCCCACCTCCCACCCCCCACCTCCCCACCCCCACTCAGCCCTGCTCACCTTGCTTGTCCTTCAGGAATAATAAATCTCCTTTGTGCTGAGAATTTGGTGTCTGGGTAGGTCCTGGACCAGTTCTGGGGAGTCAGACCTCCTTTTAATAGTGAAAGCCCCGATTTTGCACAATGAGTATACATTAAGAAAAAGAAAGACCCCTGCTGGTTCACATTGCTCTTGATATTATCTGAAGACAATCTAAAGGTTCAGCACTAACATATAGGTGGTTTTATAAAATTATTCAAGTATTTAGTGGGTGAGACTATATGTGTGTGTATATATTTCCAAATAATACAACCATCCTTGTGGTAGGCTAAGGTCCACATTCTAGTGCCTGAAAAGTAAACATGCTATTTTACATGGGAAAAAAAATGAATTATACATGAAGATGGAATTCGGGTTTCTAATGGCTGACTTTAAGAAAATCACCTTGGACCATCCAGATGGGCACAGTGAACCATGAAGTTTTGTTGCTCTTGTTTTAAGACAAGGTCTCACTAGGTAACCCTGGTTGGCCTAGAACTTGCCATACCATGCCCAGAAGGACACAGTACAGTACCCTGCTCCTCCCTCATCCTACATCCTCCCTTCTGCCCCTCTTCCGCAATATGGAGCCTCGAGGAGGGAGGTGATATAGGCTTCCCCCTTAGGGTTGAACAGTCAACACAGCACTCACTTGTCAGCATTCTGACCAGGAATGAGCTGCTGCAATTAACAATACCCACTGGAAAAAGAAGCTTCTTTCCTCAAAGCTGACAGAACCCCTAATTTATATATATAAACATAATCATTTATAAGGCAATTTGATGGACACATATTTATCTAGCAAATGACAGTAAGATTTTTGCTCCTAGAGTCTAGGCAAGTGGCAAGCAAGGTTACCTCAGACATAGAAAAAATTAAGTTCACATTTCTGCTGTCTGCTAGTACTCCCTTCCTGAGTCCATTTTTCCACTAAGTAGAGAACTATATGACAAGAAGTTTGCAGTCCACTACACACAAGATGGACTCCAACAAAATATAACACACATACACACACACACACATACACACACACACACACACAGAGACACACACACACAGCACACATACACACACACACACACCATGCACAGAGACACATACACATGTACACATATACACACAGCACACACATACACACGCAGAGACACATTCACAGCACACACACACACACACACACACACACACACACACACACACACGTCCACAAAGCCAGAATACCCTGTAAAACATGGGATGAGGAGGAGGACTCAGAGATGAAGCATCATTTGCTCCCCACCCTGGGAGTGTGGGTTTTTATATATTTCAACAGGATGTGGAACCAGACTGGGTCCCTATCTTCAGTGAAACACCATGACCAAAAGCAGCTTGGGGAGGAGAGAGTTCATTTGGCTCACACTTCCATGTTGTAGTCCTACATGGAAGGAAGCCAGGACAGAAACTCAAACAGGGCAGGAGCCTGGAGGCAGGAGCTGAAGCAGAAGCCATGGGGGAATGCTGCTTACTGGCTTCCTCCCTCTGACTTGCTGAGCCTACCTTTTTATAGAACCCAGGACCACCAGCTCAGGGATGGCACCACCCACAGTGAGCTGGGCCCTCCCCCATCAGTCACTAATTAAGAAAATCCCTTACAGCTGGATCTTAGTGAGGCATTTTCTCAATTGAGGTTCTCTCCTCTCAGATAACACTAGCTTGTGTCCAGTTGACATAAAAGTAGCCAGCACGATCCCCTTTCTCCTAGAATCGAACCAGGCAGAATGCACTTTTCAGACGGGGTCATTTTGAATGACAGCAGGAACCTGACTGGGTGAGATAGGGGTGGGCAGGGTGTTCTGCCATCCTGCCCGAGAGACAAAAAGCCTCCCCAACAAGGTTTCTTTTGGACAATAACCCCAAAAAAGGCCATCTCAGTTCAAAAGTAAATGGCACTAAGGAGCAGAGGACACCCTGAGTGAGTATGTGCTGCTGAAATGGGTAGAGCCATCAACGACCCCTAAGCCTCAGACCCACAGGGCAATAGCAGTGTTTCCTTCTTGGTCTGAAGGCCAATGCTGGCAGTTGTGTAGAAAATGACCACTGTAGCTTTCTCCACTGGGTATTTACAGCCTCAAGACTGTTGCCCTTCAGAAGCTGCTCCTATTGAGACCATCTAGTCCTGGCCCCTGTCCAACTGTAGGAGAGAACCCATCCTCTCTGTTCGTTTGCCTGTACATAGTAAAAATGGTGAGCTTCGGGCCACTGCAGCTTCTCCATCAGAGGGCCCAGGACATGCAAGCCCAGCATTTCTGTCTGTCATTTCTTCATTCCTTCATTGTCCCCAGTTATGAGGCCATGCAAGGATGTGGCAATGGCAGGACTGTCACCCCATCTGCCTATTTAAAAGATGACTGTCTCTGGCCTTCCCTTGCTTCAGGTGAAATTTCCTATTAAGCTAACTCCATAACAGAGAACTTTAGTTAACCAGAATCTGGAGCACCTTTCCCTGACTGTTCTTCACATACGAGTCGTACCCGGGAAAGACTTAATACTTGAGCTGATTCTAATTGTACTTCCGTTTATAGAGGCACGATTCTTCAGAGGAACGTAACTGAAAGGGTGGATATATACTAAAAGAATTTATTAAATTAGCTCAAATTACAATAGGAACAGCAGTGGTCTCACATCTGAGAGGCTGTGTGCCTCCGCAGCTGGGGCAGTACCACACTGGCTGGTGTCACTGCACAGACCAACGACTTGGTAGCCACTCAGTCCACGAGGCTAGGTACTTCAGCAGTCCCAATCTGATGCTGAAAACCTGGGAGCTTCATTGGGAACCATTAGCACTTAATCAACAATGGAGGCCTGGAAATGCTGGTGCTGATACCAGCTAAGAACCACCACCACCAGCAGCAGCAGCAACAAGGTAAACCAACCCTGTGGCCAAAGGGAGGAAGAAGTGGGCAAGAAGGAAGGTCAAGTGCACAGAAGGCAAACCGTCTTCTTTCTGCCATGCCCCTTTTTAGCCAGGCTGCTACCAGAAGGCGCTACCCAGAGTTGGAGTGAGTCTTTCCGCACCAATTAAAGCAATCAGGGTGATTCTGCAGATGAGGCCTCACACTTGAGTAATTCTAATTTATGTATGGAAAGAAGACATTAAAATTAACCATCACACAACCTTTCTAAAAGTAGATTATTTTATGTTTAAAATGAAGTGGCTTTAGGATGGAGTACTGAAAAAAACACTGGTTAACAGACAGACCCAAGAAACCCATAAATGAAAATGGGGAAACATCTTCAGCTAATAAAACAATGTAGCACAAAATTTTTATGTAAGATACAGGTTTCCCAAATCCAGGGCATGATATTAGTAATACACACCATTGAACAGTCAGGTAGATAAAGATGAGGAAGTGTTGAAGCGGTCCCTGCTCTCACTGCTCCAACTCCATTGCCTAAGACCTCTGTAGACTATGATGTTGCTCAAGCTCACATTCTACACTGGTAACATGATAGTTGCTGCAAACCTCAGTAAATCTCCTGCAGGCTGAACACCTGCCAACCAGGTCCAGAACGGTCTCAAGTCAGGCCACAAGACCATCAGAGACTCACTGAGCCTTCCTGAACCAATTAGTGCAGGTTGTCCCTGATGAAAGACTCCACCAGGCAAAAGCAATAGAATCATTCTAATACACTTCCATATCAGACCAGAGACGGGGGCTTCGGCACTTCAGTTCTGGAATGCTGTCATGCAGTTGGGATTTAAGAAGTTGAATTAGGGTTCTGGTCACTGTTAATAGCAATGCCAGTGCCTCCCACATTATGGGTCTTGACCACTGTCTTCTTGAAACACTCACTAGACTACAAGGACTAGCTGATAAAATCAGCTAAGAAAAGAAAGGGTATTCTGAAGCAAGTACTCTGTAAGTCTACTTGAGGGATAAAGAACCATATTTTTTAAAATGTTTTAATGCTATGAAAAATTATTCTATTGATGCTATGACTATCTTACTATCATTGACTCAATGTAAATGCTTATCCTGGGAGGTAAGCTACTACCTCCAGTCATTTAAAAATGTTTACTCTTGGGGTTGGGGATTTAGCTCAGTGGTAGAGCGCTTGTCTAGCAAGTGCAAGGCCCTGGGTTCGGTCCTCAGTTCCAAAAATGGAAAAAAAAAAAAAACCAAACAAACAAAACAGCAAAAACCAAAACAAAAAATGTTTACCCTCTATCATTTAATTTAAAGCAGCCTGCTGCTTTACATGTTATTGTAAAGCTCTAGGCCTGCTGATAAGAAAAGATGTACCTATCTTAAAGAACCTGGCACAGAAAGTACAATGTTAGGTTACAACAATGTTGGATTAGGAAACAGCCAATGAATGTGCCATTTGTCTGTTGGACAAGTCTCAAGTTCTAGCTGAGGTGGCACAGTCTTAGAGTGCAGGTGACAGCAACATTTCTCATGAAAGAGAACTTGAATTCTCAAGGCCGTTTTTCACTCTGCTGAAAGTTACCTAATAGCTAAACACACTTGCAGAATTATCTTTCTCTTGCCTACTGTTCCCTCTGATTTCCTTAGTAGGTAATGGAAGACAACTGTGACCTTTCTGCCATCATCTCCCAATTACCGCACAGTCCATCCTAGAGTAGACAACCTTCCTTCAGCATTCCACGAATTTTTCAAAGTTTACAATGCATTTTCAGAGAAATCAAATTTATAAAACCTCCCTATTCTTCAGGCATGGAAACCACTCCCTCCTGAGAGCCTTCGAGTCATGCATATCGTACCAAGGCACTTATACAAGCAATATGAAAAGAGAATCCTGTTGAACCCCCTCACTTCTAGAAAAGTTGTTAATGAAAGGCGGTGTTTAATAAGCATTTGCTGACTGATTTTAATGAATTCTCCTATGCTGGAGCCTCAACTGTATCAGTCCTGGAAAGTAATCTGGGTACACATGTTTGAAAGTGGTTTCTTTGCTGCTTCTGGGGAAAAAAGACAACACAGCTGTAAGGAGATAAAGAAAACAAATGTTATTAGGGCTTCTCTGCCTGTGTCCACTGAAAGAACCAAGGGACACTACTACATAATAAGGGTTAGCATCCTTGGAGTGGCAAATTGGAGTAAGCACACTTCTGAAGCATGACTTGGGCAGTCGCTGGAGGGGTTTGGGAATGGTTTCTGGTATTCCATCTCAAGACTATTAAAAGCCTATGGTGATACATTGTGTATCAAATAAAGCTTGCCTGGGGATCAGAGACAAAGGAACAAGCCACTAGAGAAACTTCTCACCACTTCCAAATCCTCAGGCTGAATGGAAGGCGAGATCCTGTCTCCACAGATCCTCTGACTGAAAGCCTCTGAGTCCTCAGCTGAAGAGCTCTAGTTCCTGTCTCCTCACACCTTATATACCTTTCTCTGCCCTGCCATTCCACTTCCTTCCTAGTGCTGGGATTAATGGCGTGTGTGCTTCCCAAACACTGGTAGCAAAGGCTTGAGATCTCAAATGCTGGGATTAAAGGCATGTGACTCCCAAGTACTGGGATTAAAGGTGTGTGCCACCACTGCCTGGCTCTGTTTCTCTACTAGACTGAATCAATCTCATGTAGTCCAGGGTGGCTTTGAACTCACAGAGATCCAGATGAAGCTCTGCCTCCTGAGTGTTCGGATTAAAGGTGTGTGTGCCACCGCTGCCTGGCCTCTATGTTTAATCTAGTGGCTATTTCTGGCCTCTGATCCTCAGGCAAGCTTTATTTGATACACAATTTATCACCGCAAAAGCCTGTCTCTCCAGCTGACTCCATAGTTGGCCTGGGACTTTACTTCTTCTGTGACCATATTCTTTACATATTCTGTGACCACAAGACCATATTTCATCTGCTGTAGATGTAATGTGCAAGACAATCTGAACGAGGCCTTGGCTCAAATCAAATGCATTCCTCAATCCTACATGTGTGTCTCTAGAGAGACATATATGATCTATGATGCTCCAGGCCTTCAAGTGTCCAGTGAGACCTTTGTTTCTTCTCTCTTTCCTTTCCCTCTGGCTTCATCTCTCCTTTCTCCCAGATCCATCGTCTCCAACGTTATCCGCCTTCTTGCTACTCCTGTTGCACCCCCTGCCTAGGGGCTTTCATGCCAATTGTTCTCCCTGCGTGGAACCTGTTGGACTCTGATACCAAACCTTAATTTCTTAACTGCTTTACTTTGCTCAAACACCATTTCAATGAAGCTGGCCTTCAGCACCTTTTTAAAAGGGTGACCTGCTGCCCCTTCATACTCCCCAAATCCATCCTGTTTCTCACCTATAGCACTCATTTTCTGGCATATGTAATGACTTATTGATGTGGAATGTGAGAATAAAATGCCTCCATGGGTAGGGACCTGTTTCTAACATTGTTTATTTCAAATGTGAAGGTGTTTGGTTCATAGTGGTCACTCGGTACATAGTTATTTCATTAATTTAGCCCTGTCATCTGTGGTTTGAATGATAAATGGCCTCCATAGTCTTGGACACTTCAACAGGTGGTCCCCAGTGGGTGGCATTATTAGGGGAAGTTTAGGAAGTTCAGCCTTGCTGGAGAAGGTATGTCACTAGGGATGGGCTTTGAGATTATAAGCCTCACATCATTTCTAGTTTTTCTCTCTTGGCTTCATGCTTGCAAGTCAAAATGTGAGCTCTCAACTTCCTGTTCCTGCCACCATGCCCCTCCACCATGACGGCCTCTTATCCCTCTGGAACTATATGCCCAAATAAACTCATTCTTTGTTGGGATTTGATCATGACAGGAATCTAGATCTGCCTGATTAGTGACCTCCTAACATTTTATTCAAACTAGGATCTATGTTCTTTCACTGCTAATAAAGCTTTCTGTGCCTTTCTATAGGCCCCTGATCCATCACATAATAAAAAATAAAAATAAAATTTTTTTTAAAAAAGGGTCGCAGTTGCATTGCTGAATTCTCACCACTGGAGACCACTATCTGAGTCTTCCTCATTCTAACCAGCTTGAAATTAGTTATTTTCATACCTACTATTTTTTCTTCAAAAAACTCATTTTTCCCTATAACAGTTGTGCCTACCAAAAACTTAGTGGCTAGCATGCAGGTGTGATCAATTGTATTGCAGCAGTGTACCAAAAACAAACAAACAACAAAACAAAAACAACAAAACAAAAACAACCAGATTTAAGCAAAAACACTGAACTGGAATTTAATTTTGACATGCATTGGTTGATAACACTGAAGATAATATAAGTCTACTCTCCACATAAAATTGTGCATACATAGTGCATTTGAGTATCTTACTTTTTAGTTCATTGGGTGTTTGTTTTGCAAAACCAGGACTGTAGTTCAGGTTAATTCTTATTTCTAGAGAAAAACATTATAACATGGTTGCATAGCAAAAACGCTTTCCACCACAGTGATACAGTTTTATGTTCCAAGAATTATAAAACTGCGTCAATCCCACTTCCAGGCAGTAGATTTTATTCTGTAGCAGGAAATTTTTTTTAGGTGCCAAAAACTTAATACTCCAAAGGGAAGATCCATCATATGCTGCTGTCTCCTCATTCTTTCCAGCTGTCTATCATAGAACAGGGGGAAAAAAACTGGGCAAGCATGAAGAAAGAAATAGCTCAATGAAGAACAGTGTGCAGATCAGACATGGATGGTTAGAAGTTGCTCCATACAACAGATGTCTTAGGTAGAGTTTCTATTGCTATGAAGAGACACCACTGCCACAGCAACTCTTATAAAGGAAAACATTTCATTGGGGTGGCTTATATTTTCAGAGGTTTAGTCCATTATCATCATGGTGGGACATGGCAGCATACAGGCAGACATGGTGCTAGAGAAGGAGCTAAGAGTTCTACATCTTGATTGACAGGCAACAGGAAGTGAATTGTGTCACTTGTCATAGCTGGAGCATAGGAAGCCTCAAAGCCCATCTTCACAGTGACACACCTCCTCCAACAAGGCTATACCTACTCCAATAAAGCCATACCTCCTAATAGTGCCATTCCCTATGAGTTTATGGGGACCAATTACATTCAAATCACTACACCCCTAGCCCCTGTAAGCTTGTAGCAATATCATAATGTAAAATGCATTTAGTCCAACTTTAAAAGTCTCCATAGTCTATAACAGTCTCAACAATGTTTTAAAGTCCAAAATTCAAATTCTCTTATGAGATTCATGCAATCTCTTAACTGTAATCTCCTATAAAGTCAAAATAAAAAAGCAGAACACATATGTCCAACATTTAATGGCACAGGATATACTTTACCATCCCAAAATGTAGGGGAGGGACCATAGTGAAGAAATACTGGACCAAAGCACAAGTGAAAACCAGCTGGGCAAACTCCAAACTTTGCATCTCCATGTCTGATGTCAAAGTGCTCTTCAGGTCTCTAACTCCTTCCAGCTTTGTGACTACAACACACTTCTCTCTCTCTACTTGCTGTTAGCAGCTTTCATCAACATATATCCCATGACTCTGGCATCTCCAACATCTTAAGTTCTTCAAGGCAATCCAAGCTTCAACTTCACAGCCTCAGGCAATGGCCTCTCTAAGCCTCCATTCAGGGACACCCCCCAACACATGCCTAGCCTCAGCAGCTTTCCTTAGGCACAGCGGAAGATTCCATAATGTTTTTCTTTTATCCTTGACTCTAAAGTCAGAAACGTGTGTCCAAAGCTGCCAAATTCTGCTGCTTGCTGGGGCTGGAACATGACCCCTTCATTCAATTACATCTTTTTTCTGGTTTTGATGGTTTCCTTCACTGACTAACCTTGGCTGTCTTGGAACTAGCTCTGTAAACCAGGCGGGCTTCAAACTCAGAGATCTACTCACCTCTGCCTCTGGAGTACTGGAATTAAAGGTGTGCACCACCATACCCAGCTCTAAGCTTTTCTTTAATTCCTTTTCACAAGTTGGAAGCTTAGCTAGATGGGATCATGCTCTGAGGTCACAACTCCTTTTATTTCATTTCTTAGTCTGTTTATCTCCTTGAGCACAGGACTTAGCTACAATCTACTTCCCAGTGCTCTTTTTCTCCTCAAATTGTACATTTTGTATTTTCCTTGATCAGTTTGTTCCTTTTCGTTTTATATCTTCATTAGAGTTAACATGAATAACTACATGACAGAGTTTTACTAGGCTGTTTTGAGATTTCCTCTGCCAACAGAATTAATAAAAATCTCTTCACTTTAGCCTCAGGCAGTCTTTGGACAAGGGCAAAAAACAGCCACATTCTTCATCAAAATATTACAAGAACAGTCTACAGGCAACATAATAAAATTCTTCCCCTCTGAAACTCTTGAGCCAGGCCCCCACAGTTTAACTCTTCTATGCTCCTACTAGCACGGCCCATTAAGACATGCTTAAAGCATTCCACTGCTTTCCTAACCCAGAGTACCAAAGTCCAAATTCTTCCAAATGAAAACACGGTCAGGCCTATCACAACATCCCAGTCCCTGGTACCAACTTCTGTCTTAGTTATGTTTTTTATTGCTGTGAAGAGACACCATGACCACAGCAACTCTTATAAAGAAAACATTTAATTGAGGTAATTTACAGTTTCAGAGGTTTAGTCCATTATCATCATGGTGGGACAGGACAACATACAGGCAGACATGATGTTGGAGAAGGAGTTGAGAGTTCTCTGCATTTTGATCTGCAGACAACAGAAAGTGAAGTGTGTCACTGGGCATAGCTTGAGCTTAAGAGACCTCAAAGCCCACCCACACAGTAACACACTTCTTACAACAAGGCCATACCAACTGCAATAAGCCATACCTCCTAATACTGCAACTCCCTATGAGTTTATGGGGGCCAATTATATTCAAACTACCACAGGCCTTCTCATCCGTAAACTCTGAGTCTCTCTTTGTTATTTGGGTATTATGTGGCTCTGCTGGGCTGAAGGCATTAAGCACACTCTAATGAGGCAGCTCTGCCTAAACATGGCTGAAGGAGCTGAGGAAATTCACACAGTCATGAGCTTTTGGACTCAGTGTGTCTAAAGGGACAGTGCAGAGAGACAAAGTTAAATTCTTGATTTGAGAGCCTCTCTGGGACCCTACACCATGTCAAAATTTACCAAATAATTTTACCATCAGAAGTTAGTAGTGTTGCATGGTCTTAGAGCTCCCTCTGGTGGTAAAAGTCATAACTCTTCAAAGTTTACAAGATCATGACCTCCATTGGAAGTGCCACAGACTGAAAGTGTCATCTCAAAATCTGGTCCCTGCTTAAAATCTAATGGACAGCAAATGAATGTCATCCAGTCAATTTCCAAAACACTCTGTCCACTCACTTTCTACATTCCAATTGAACTTCCAACAGTGTAAACATTGTTTAAGATTCAAAAGGCAGAAAGCAAACTCAAAGAGTTAGAAGAAAAAACACTGAATTACTTAAAGTGATGCCTATTAAGAACTTGTCAGCAGATCATCTTTCTTGTACTAATCCATAACAACAAGCACTTCTTTGTTACTTATTCTTTATTTCGGGCCTCTTCATACATCTCACTCCTAGATTAACTAGCATACACCAATACAAAATTCCTACCCATAAATGAAGTAACCCAGATTCAAAAGGGTTATGTAATTTGTGTAAGGTTATAGTTTATAAATGACAGATCTGAGAGTCCAATTGAAGCCCACTAGTCTGCCTGACTTCCATGGAATTCTACATAGAACTACTATTTGTAGAACAGTCTACTAAACAGCGTTATTAAACTACTACCTGTCCACATACTTTGATAAGAACTATTGTTACCAATAAGCTTTCCCTGTTCATATTAATAATAGCTAATGGCTATCAGCTGCGTTCTCTGTGTTGGCCACTGTTCTAAGAGCTTTACATAATTAAACTCATTTCAAACTTATGACATTGGTACTGTCATTACTATTCCTGCTTCTACATGAAGAGGCTGAGGAAGTAAGTAGTTCTATTTCCCCAAGGCAGTTTTTCCTATTTGCATTCACCTTGTAGAAAAGCATTTTCCTCACTATGGTACAGAGTAGAAACAAGCTTGATTCTGGGCTTTGGGTGTGCTAGTTTATAGGAGCCAAGAAAAAGGCTAGCGTCTAGTGAACTCTGGTATAAGGGGAGAGTTGGGGGAGTGCTGTTTATAAGCAAATGAAGACCCAGAAACAGAAAAGATAGGATCCATCAAGAGTCCAACTAAGATGAGATGAGAACAGGGTACAGTGAGTGATCCAGAACAGAAGGGCTTTTATGGAGAAATTTGGTTATGAACATTTCTTGAGTAGACAGTATAGTGCTGTATAAACTGTCCCAGTCTCTTCCCTATGAAATCCTGGTAAGTTTTATATTGATACTTTGTGTTAAAACCCTATTTTGGAGGTAGAGAGCTCAAAAGGCAATGTAGAACACAATCACTGGTTGCATCAGAAATTGAAATAGTCCTGTGTGCTCTCAAAGGCAAAGGGTATCAATGTCTTTCATTAATATATTCCCTACCAGCATCTTGACAAAAACAAGGAAAAGGCTTTCTACTCATTTACAGCTTGAAAATCAGTGTTGTAGTAAAGAGCAGGAAGAGCGATATTGACAAGTGTTGTGTCTCTAGAAAAAAAAAAAAATCTTCATTTTGTTTCTCACTTTTCAAATCCATAACTTTTTTGGTTTTGTGATTTGTTTTTAATATATATTTTCTATTTGACAAATTGCCATATCTTCCTTTTCTACTTATTGTGTGTGTGCATATTTGTGGTATATTCATGTGTGTGTGTGTAAATGTGCATTCCTGTGTGAACACATGCAAAGGAAGATGTTGAAATTCTTTGTCTCTGTCTCTTTTTCTGGATAGTTTCTCACTAAGCCAGCAAGCCAATAAGCAGAACCTCTCCATGGCCTCTAAATCAATTCCTGCCTTGACTTCCCTCAGTGATGGCCACTGCCTAGAAGTGTAACCAAAATAAGCCCATTCTTCCTCAGGTTGCTTTTGGTTGTGTTTTATCACAGCAATAGAAAAGTAATGAAGACAGAAATCGGTACCAGAAATGGGGTATTACTGTTACAAACTGACCACAAAGTTTTGGGAGGATTGTGGAAGAACTTTGGAACTTTGGGCTGGAAAAGCCTGAGTGCTCACAGCTCAGTGGGCTGTTCTATTGGAACCTGGATGGAAAGAGCATTGAGAGAAATACAGACAATAGAGGCCTTGTAGTCAAAAGTTTTCCTGTGTCCCGCCTGGCCGGAGGTTGGGACAAATCTCTCCCACAAGCATCCTGAAGCCACTCGGTCCCAGGTAAACACACAGAGTCTTATATTACTTAATAACTGCATGACCTATGGCAGGCTTCTTGCTAGCTAACTCTTATAACTTAACCCATTTCTATTTATCTGTAAGTTGCCACATGTCTGTGGCATTGCCAGTTTGCTGGGATCTTGCTGTTCCTTCGGTGGCTGGCATCTCTCCTATTCTCCTTTCTTCTCTCTGTATATCTGCTTAGATTTTCCACCTGCCTCTAAGCCGCCTTGCCATAGGCCAATGCAGCTTTATTTAATCAACCAATCAGAGCATTACATATTCATAGCACACAGAAAGACATCCCACAGCAAGGCCTGGCTTGTGAAGTTTCACAGGGAAGTTTGAGAGTCCTTTAAAGTATAATCAAGGCCATTTAATATTTTGAACTAAGAATCTGGATCTAGTCAGCTGAGGCTCTAATTAAGAAGAGACCAGAATAACTAAAATAAAACTTTTGCTTTGCAAGGACAGTTGATAAAGAATAAGCTGTGATTAAAAGACCAATATCATTGTCTTAGGGTTTCTATTGCTGTAAAAAGACACCATGACCATGGCAACTCTTATAAAGGAAAATATTTAATTGAGGTGGGTCATTTACAGTTCAGAGGTCCAGTCCATTATCATCATGGTAAGGAGCATGGCAGTGTGCAGGCAGACATGATGCTGGAGAAGGAGCTGAGAGTCCTACATCTCGCAGGCAAGAGGACGTCAACCGAGACACTGGGTGGTATCCTGAGCATGGGAAACCTCAAGCCTGCTCCTAGAGTGACACATTTCCTCTAACAAGGCCATACCCACTCCAATAAAGCCACATCTTCTAATAGTGCCACTCCCTATGAGATTATGGGGGCCAATTACATTCAAACTACCACAATCATTAAAGCAAAATCTTCTGAAAAATGTTTCCTCTGAGCCAGCACACAGAAACCATAGTCCAGAAGGAGCTGACGCTTCATCTCATGCTGGCAACTAGTGCAATAGTCACCCAGGTTGTACTGGTTTTGAAGGCATTAGGGGCTATGGAGCAGAGCTGAGACTTGGCATTGTTTGGCAGGGCTGAAGTCCATGAAGAGAGAGGCCATTAGTGAAGATGGAGCCTTAGTTGCAGTACAAGGCCACAATCAAAGAGGTCATGGAGAGAAGCTGAAGATTGACACCATGTGGCAGTGTCAAAGTCCTTGAAGAGAGCCCAGAAGAAGCTACTGATGAAAACATTACACAGCTGCAGTAGGAGACCCCAACATTTTAGAGATACCAGTACCAAGAGACAAGTACTGGGAACAGCAGCTGCGGATAGAATGGTCTGAGCCTAGAAGACAAACTTTATGTGCTTGTAGGTTGCGCTTCCCAAGAAGTGAAGGAAACAGTCCAAACCCTTATAATCTGGAGGATCATGAAGGTTCCCAGATGCCAAGCACCAAACTTTTTACACTGTTGAACTTGGGGTTGATTTTGTTTGATTGTGACTGTGCATGCCCTGGTTCTTGCCTCTCAGAGGGAAATTAGAGAGACTTTGGATATTTTAGAGAAACTTTGGAACTTTAAAAAGGCTTTCAACTTTGAAAGAGACTGGATTGTAGGCTAAAGTTTCTTGGTCCCACCCAGGCAGCAGCCATTTTTATAAAATAATCATTCAGAGGTTCAATGTTAATTATAAACTGTTTGGTCTATGGCTCAAGCTACCCACTACACAAGCTTATTGCTAGTTATTACATCATAAATTAACCCATTTCTATTAATCTAAGTATCGTCACGTGTCTTGTGGTTTTTACCTGTGTTCTACTATATCTTGTTCCCCGGCAGCTCACAGCGTCTCCCTCACCTTTTTTCTCCCTGTGTCTGTGCTTGGATTTCCTACCAGGCTCTCATCCTGCCTTACCATAGGCCAAAGCAGCTTTATTTACTAGCCAATGGGAGCAACACATATTCACAGCATATAGAAAGACCATTCCACAGTACTTCCCCTTTTCTGTCTAATCAAAAAGAAAGGTTTTTATTTTAACATAGTAAAATTATATATTAAAAAAAGTTACCAAGCAAGAATTACAATTATAATATCTAGTCTATTTCTATTTGGCAAAATTAAAGAAAATATTCTACTATCTATTCTATATTGGTGAGTCTAAAGTTTCATATCTAATTTACCTTTTATCATAACCAAGGAAAACTACAATTATAACTATCTAGTCTTCAAATCCATCAAAGACCCTGGAAGGATATAATATTATCTGAGTAAACAGGAAGTGCATTGCAAGCAACTTCCAAAACTCTAGAAATGACAGAGAAATCTGGCTGACTGGACAGTCACCCAAAGTTCTTTTGTAACATTGGGGCATCCATCTTCACTCTATAGGCCTAGAGTATCTGTCAGACTTCTCAGTGAAGCAGGAAATCTGAAGAACTGTCCCACCTATTTTGGCAAAATTCATCAGTCATTTTCCTCTGTGTCCTAAAGAATGTCTTGTAGTTTCTTCTGTGAAGAAGGAATCTGAAGGACCATCTTGCCTTGTTTTGTCAAAATGCAGTGGTCATTTTCTTATGAGTCCTGCATGTCCAGATTATACAACATACTGTCAAGCAGTCCAGACAAGAGAAGTTTTTTGCCCAAATGGCTAGTCTTTGGTGCTGCCAGGAGTCACTGTCCAGAAAAGTCTAAGTTCTCATTGTCCAGAAAAGTCTAAGTTCTTAAAACATTTTAAACGCCATGTTTTTTTAGGCCTTTGAAAATTGTCTATCTATCTGAAATATATCTTTGTATATCTAGAAAACCTAATTAATATGATTATAAGTTTGATCATTATAGATTACTATTAATCTGTATTTCTTAATTATACATTATAATTTCAAAAGAGTTGTATAAACGTAATACCCCAAAAAGAACAGAAACATATAGTATAACAAAATTAACTTTCAATTTGTAGCAATAAACCTAAATACATACCAATGTAAAATATTTTGAGATTAACAGTTGTTTTTAGATTAAAGTAGATTCAACAATCTACCCCTTTCTCCATAATTTCTATATCATATCCCCCTTTCTTCTTTTAGAAAGACATTGATTATGACCAATAACAGTTTACAACCAACATCTCTCAAATGAAAATAAGCATTTATAAACAATATTTTGGGAATTTGGGCATAGTTTTCTAGACTATTTCCTGTTGATTGTTGGGTACTGGTAATTTTATGAGGATCCTGAGAAAATTTAGAATTATGGTCAAGTCCTGGGGTATTTTGTGTGGTTGGTCCATCTCAATCAGTAGTCTTAAAGCTGTTGTGGATGTTGACTCATCTGGACCATCACTGTCATCAGAGACCATTCAGGGAGCCTTGGGTGATCAAATCTGTTCATCTTTAACTTTGAATGAATCCATAGCCTCTCATTTCCTGTGGAAACAAAAACATAACCTCTCCCCCAAAGTGGCATACCTTTTAACTTAAATTTTTAGAGTGAAGATATTTTTAAAATATATAGGTTGGTTTAATCCAGCAGCTTCCATAATCAAATGTCTCATAGCAGTCAAAAATTTAAAGACAACATAATAATATACATAGTCCAGACTTTCTGTTCATTTTTCCATCCTCATGTGGCTCATTTTCTTTATGTTACTTTACTGGCCTTTCTAAGGACTTTATTTTATTATTTTAAATCTACATTTTAACTTAAGGATATAATATATTTTAATTTAAGGATATATATATTCTCTCTCAAGCCTAAGCATATCTTTTAAACACATCATGATCTATTTAGAGGCCTTTCTGTCTGAATCTGTTTTTATTATGTTTCTTAACCCTTTTTATCTATATGAGCAAAAGCTAAATCTGCCACATAGTGTGCTGCTGGAGCTTGCAATAACAGCTTAAGCCAGCAGGCAGCAGCTGGGAGAAGCCTCTCTGAACTGTTGGCCATGAAAAAACAAAGGGAGCCTGCCATGTTTAGCTGAAGCCCACCCTGGCCAGGGGACACAGTTCTGTACAGAGTCCCATAATGAGAGACCTGAACTAGGAAGCTGTTCCTGGCTCCTGTTTTTGTGGGTCTAGAAGTCCTCCTTTTTAAGCTTTTTTTTAGGCTTTATGTGGATGTATGTGCCCTGCTAGCTCATAAGACCATCCCACAGCACTGGATATTTTAAAGAGACTGAACATTTAAAGTGCTGAAATTTTTATAGACTTCGATTTTGAAAAGTTGGAATGTTTTACATTGTGATATTAATATTAGCATGACACCATGGGAAGAACAAGAGAGGTTATAGCTTGATATAAGTGCTGTATTTGTATGTCAAGTTGACAAGGTGTAGATTCTTATGGTTGGTTTTCATATCAACTAGATATAAGATAGGGTCATCTGGAAATCATAATCAAGAAAACGCCTCTATAATAATTGACCTGTAGGCAAGTCTGCAAGTCCTTTTTTTGAAAGGTGATTGATGTGGGAGAACCTATCCCATTGTGCTTGGTACTACCCAAGCAGTCATGGGATATATAAGAAAGGAAGTTGAGCAAGCCATGGGGAGCAAGCCAGTAAAGTGTGTTCCTCCATGGCCTCTGCATCAGCTCCTGCCTTAAGTTCCCTCAATGACGGACTACTGCCTGGAAGTGTAAGTGAAATAAATCCTTTCTTTCTAAGTTGCTTTTAGTCACAGCATCTAGTCACAGCAACAGAAAAGTAGCTGAGACACTAAGTTTGAAGTCAGTTTGTCATTATCCACTAAGGAACATTGTGAGATTACTAAAAGTAATCTGTTGAACTGAAGTTTCCACTGAAGGGAAAGTGGAGTGTCCTTATCACCTAGAGAAGCAGGGATAGCAGGATGACTAGTACAGCTTAAACTTGAGGTATTTAGAATTCAGCACTGAAATTACACAGGACGGAGGACTGAGACTGCCTAAGCAGAGGTAAAAAGAGAAAAGGAGCTGTTGGTATTAAGAACAAACCCTACTTTCCCTCCCTATCACTTTGATTAGGGATCTGACCACAGCAGATCTAACAAACTGGAACTGACTCCCACACGGTGCTGAGGCACAACACAGGCACCTGATAACCTCAACCAATGTGTCACATCTTCTTACCATCATGCACTGCACACAAATTAGGTTAATTATATAATTTCCTTAATGGGTTCCATGGTTTCAGAGGCTGGTTTATGAAGTATTAGGTATTAAAAAAAAAAAGACCATTACTAGATTATGATCATTTATTTATAGGTTTAACATAAAGTCACAATTTTATTGGGAAAATTTGGATCCAAGCCAATGATTTTCAACAAAAAACAAAACGAGGCAGATGCACTAATGGCTGATAGGAAAAGAGGATGTGTGGCACATTATGGTAACAGTAGTCACATTTTTACTGTGTGTGTGTGTGTGTGTGTGTGTGTGTGTGTGTGTGTGTGTGTTCAACACTGCTACTTTCATTTGCAAGTATTTCAATGGACTATTTCATTTGCAAGATTGGAAAGTCTTTATAGATTTATATTTGACTTTTTAATCAAAATTTTCAGCCATCACATTACTCACATCCCAGTTTGCACAGATCTGGAATCTTCCTAGTGGAGTACAGGTCCAGTTGAGATCATTTTATTGAAAAACTGAGCATAGTCAGGCTGCCTTAGGCTTAAGAGCTTCTGGGTTTCGTCCTTGGAGGAGTTCAGGATCTTCCCAAGGCCTTGGGCCTCGAATATTCTTCCAGTCTTCAAAAGTGGCATCCTTTATCTTCTACAGAACCAGGAAGTTAAACACATTAGTGCCGACACCCAGTGGCTTTGGTTGAGGCATCACTAAGTACTGAGCAGGAAGGGAAAACTCAACAGGCTCCAGGACAAGGTCAGCCAATAAACCACCTCCAAACCAAGCTTTCTGAGGGCTAGAACTTCCCTGGCTTGCTTATGGACAGACCTCCTATCTACCTTTCCCCATACTGACAAACTATTAGTGACAGAAGGAGTCTCCACTCTGTTTCTGAGAGCACAATGATCGGGAAGAGGCTGGGAAGACAAGAAGGAAAGGAGAAGCTTCTCCAGCACAGCAACAGCTGAAAGGCTGCTGTGGGTCACGGTGGATAAGAAAAGAAGCAAAGTGCAGCTCATTTACCATACGTTCAGATTAAAGTTATTTTTTTATTCACTACTGATTACCTTGAGAAAGAGAACCAATCATAACTAGTGAGACTGTTAAAAACATAGAATATCAACATACTATACCTCATATTCTGACTCTAAAGTTATTTTATTCGCTTTCAATTTTTTTTCTAATTCAGGATCAACCTGTAGAAAAGAAAAAAAAACCTTACATTATTTAATTCTTTTACATTCATTTTTCACTTTAATTGTTTTCATTTTTTTTTTTTTTTTTACTTTCAAAAGTCATAGGAGTGAAGCCTGATGGCACATGTCTTTAATCCCAGCACTGACATGGAAGAAACAGGGGGATCTCTGTGAGTTTGAGGCCAGCCTGGTCTACATGGTGAGTCCTAAGCCAGCCAGGGACATAGTGAAACCCTGTCTCCAACAAACAAAGTCATAGGAAAGATGGCTGGAACAGTTCAGCCAATTTAAAACATACGTCAAAATCTCTACTATCCACTGTGGTAACTTGAACACAACTCTAGCTAACATCCACCGATTTATACACCTGTGCACCAGGCATTTGACATATACCATCTTATTTAACGCTCACAAAACCTGTAAGACAGGCATGAATTTCCTCTTCATTAATTATTACATGTAAGGAAAGCAGGTACAGGAGCTTGAATAACTCGTGAAAGACACACGTGTAGAGTTAAGCACTGGCCTTCTGCCTCCATGGGCAGCATTATTCATTCACCAGCCATGTAGATTTTGAAGCACAGAAATACTTAAAATGCTACTATATAATGCACTTGAAAAACAAAAGAACCCCCTCCACAGAATAAAGAGTAAGCTATGGGATATTTAGGGTTCCACAGTGGCCCATTGGAGCTCGCACCTGCTACCTGCACATCACAAAGGAGAGTGGGATTGGTGAAATGAACAAAGTCAATGGACTATCTGAGTGTGCATGAATTAACAGAGCCTGTGAACAAAGTCAATGGACTATCTGAGTGTGCATGAATTAACAGAGCCTGTGAACAAAGTCAATGGACTATTTGAGTGTGCACGAATTAACAGAGCCTGTGAACAAAGTCAATGGACTATTTGAGTGTGCATGAATTAACAGAGCCTGTGAACAAAGTCAATGGACTATCTGAGTGTGCATGAATTAACAGAGCCTGTGAACAAAGTCAATGGACTATTTGAGTGTGCATGAATTAACAGAGCCTGTGAACAAAGTCAATGGACTATTTGAGTGTGCACGAATTAACAGAGCCTGTGAACAAAGTCAATGGACTATTTGAGTGTGCACGAATTAACAGAGCCTGTGAACAAAGTCAATGGACTATTTGAGTGTGCACGAATTAACAGAGCCTGTGAACAAAGTCAATGGACTATTTGAGTGTGCACGAATTAACAGAGCCTGTGAACAAAGTCAATGGACTATTTGAGTGTGCACGAATTAACAGAGCCTGTGAACAAAGTCAATGGACTATTTGAGTGTGCACGAATTAACAGAGCCTGTGAACAAAGTCAATGGACTATTTGAGTGTGCACGAATTAACAGAGCCTGTGAACAAAGTCAATGGACTATTTGAGTGTGCACGAATTAACAGAGCCTGTGAACAAAGTCAATGGACTATCTGAGTGTGCATGAATTAACAGAGCCTGTGAACAAAGTCAATGGACTATTTGAGTGTGCACGAATTAACAGAGCCTGTGAACAAAGTCAATGGACTATTTGAGTGTGCACGAATTAACAGAGCCTGTGAACAAAGTCAATGGACTATTTGAGTGTGCACGAATTAACAGAGCCTGTGAACAAAGTCAATGGACTATTTGAGTGTGCACGAATTAACAGAGCCTGTGAACAAAGTGATGACTCAGGATAATTCCATGACACCATTAGAATGGTGATAGATAGAGACAAATGAGACAAATTTAAAAATGGGTATATTATGACAAGTACATCCAAAATTCCCAACACGTGCGCCCAGAGTTCCAGAAGCCTATCAGTGCTATTGGTCACATTCCATTTCTGCCTTATCAGCAAACACTATCCCACTGTCTGACATTTCCATAAGCTACCTTCTTTTGCTTCTACTTTCTATATAAAGTAAGTTTAATGGTGTCCATTCGATGTCAAACTAATTTGAAAAACAAGAAAAAATAAAATCAACTTAAAATTCAATTAAATTTTCAGTGTGGGACTCAACAGAGAAAATCCCACTATAGTAAGAAGGTTTCCTAAGAGCTGAGAACTGGAGTTGAAACCCATTTTCTCCCTTGGCTACACTTACCAAGCCTGGAATGAGTACAGAATTATAACCAAGGATTAGTTAGTGTCACAGCCAGGTATCACATGTTGCTCTCATATATGAAAAATGTGGAAAAAATAAGGATAGAAAGTAAAACAATGATTGGAAATGTGTATTGAAAAGGGGAAGAGGGAGAAGGGGGATAAGAAAGGGTACTGGAGGAGCCAATATTATCAAAGCATGTTACACACATGAATATATGAAGCCTATTACTCTGTATAGTATACATGTTAATTTAAAAACAAGAAAAACCAAGGCTGGACACCAGGTAGATGCTGCTACTGGGGGTTAGAGAAATCATCACACAGGGCTATAGTAACAAAAGCAGAAAGCAAATGACACGTAACAGACATCTATGTCCTTCAAAGAAATTAATATGTTCTAAACTCCATAGACAAGAGTCTACAGCTAAGCTGAAAATCTCTGAAAACCAGACAGTTTCCTGGAGTCATAATTAAAAGCCAGGTGGGGTCAGGTCTTAAGAATAAGGAAGAAGCAGAGATGCACTAAGGCTAACTCCAACTCCAAACAAGCCAGAACCCGGCTCACACCCAAGTTTAAGGTACTAGACTCCACTCTACCCACCTAGATTTGGGGGAAAAAAAAAAAAAAAGACAAATTATTTCTGAAGGAAAGCAATGCCATCTAGAACATCTACAGTTACTTAAAAACAATAATCAATATCTAACTGAAGATAATTGTAAGGCATATTCAAAGACATAATAATGCAGTAAAACTGAAGATAAAATTAGATAATTATATCCTTATGGGAGATGGGCCTTTTAAATAATTATAATTTACAAAGTGTTTAGAAAAGGGGGATAAAATATGCATTATGGAAAATTTCTCTAGAGTATTGACATACATAATAAAGAATTAAACAGCTGAGAAGTGAAAAATATGTACCAAATCGCAAAGTTAAAGGGCAGGTCTACTAAGAAATTCAATGTAACAAAAGACAGAGTTAGTGATTAGAAGATAAGACAGTAGAATCCAGGGGTGAGTATATATACAAAAAGAGTTAGGCATAGATTAATAGTATATTCTGCAGCTCATACAGGCCATGAACTTACACATAGTTTAACAGTACCCTCTACAGCTCTTAACAGCCACATGCAGTTAACTATAGTTTAACGTAATATGCACTCTCCAGCTCTTACGGCCCTTGAACTTAGGCATAGTAATAGTATACTCTGTGGATCTTAAAGCCCCAGGTAGAAAGCAGAAAGAAAACTGGGGTGGGAGGCATTTTATAAAACATCAAGCTTTTTATTTTGTTTCTCTCACCACCACCCAACCCCCACCACTTTTTTTTTTTTTTTTTTGCTTAAAATCTTCAAAGAATCCAAATGACAATTAGAAACTCCATTCCCCACCCCACCCCCCCCCCACACACACAGACATATATTAGAGTACCTAAGAGTTAATGAAAACATGTCTTGCTTCTACGATTCTGTCTCCCTCTCCCCCTCCCTCTCACTGTGCTGCAGGTCAAGCCCAGGGCTTGCTGCATGTGAGGCAAGTGCTCTACCACCGAGCTCCCCCCCTGGCTGGGGCTATCACTGTGTAGAAAGCACGGCCCTTGCTAAGACTGAACTGGATCAACTGTGTTCCTGCTGGACAACAACACAGCTGCTATCAGAACTTCCCCTTTTGTTCACCTCTAAGCTATATTTAGTTGCACCTTTGGAATTAGAAAAATGGAATTTTTGTGAGTTTTGTAGATCAGTCCAAGGATAATAAGTTAGTGTGGCATGCACAAGCTAATTAAATATTTACTATTTGAAGTTAAGAATTGGTGTTTGAAGATGAACCAATTTAGGATTGATTTATAAGTACTTGCTTGTCTCATCCTAGACATGTGAAATTCAGTCTTCTTATGTGTTCCCATCCCTGTATCCAATATACCCAATTGCAATTTATTTTTTGCATATTGTGCATATGCTGTTTTGGTTATTTAACTCCTTAATCCAGCTGTCTGTGTCTTTTTCATCTGTCATTAAAGTAACAAAATTATTTCGCTTTCTTTTCCAGTGATATCCAGATCATATAGGCACTGATATTATGATTATCCTTTTTTTTTCATTATCCGCTCTTAAAAATAGGGTCACAATATTTACATTAAATATTAAGCTAGTACTATCTTGTAACAAAGCACGATTGGCAAGTCAAAGACTGTCTTACTCACACGTGTGTGTATTTAACATGCATACTTAGTCATATTACTTGGTGTAATGCAGCAATGGAGGGCCCATTACCAAGGTGAGCAGTGTTTGCATTGGCATATATTACTTAGAAACATCTTCAAATGTCAGGTATATGCTCCCTCTCCCCAAATCATAATACATCTCTCAATTAATGAACCAGGGTTCTTATGTAACGCATGGCATAAATTTGACAGTGAATGTGTAATTGCAGAGGATGAAACTCTTAGTTCTGTTCTGGAATGACCACATGACTGTGTGCAAGATAGTATACCTTTCTGGGCCTCTGTTTCCACACCTGTAAAACAGAGGACCTACTATAATCCTACCACAATGCATGTACTATAAAAGATAATTATCTTCATTTATAATAAAAACATTTTATTTTACTTTATTTACTACCAGTAACTAATGAGAAATGACAATACATTTATAAAATCAATGACATTAAAATAAAATAGTGAATTTATAATTAGAGAAATATAAATGAGGTAAAAATTGTTGATCCATGCTCTTTCATACCTTATGACTCCTAAAACAACTACATCTGAGAATATTTGGGGGGAGAAACAATAATATTACAAATTCCCTCGTGAATACAAAGAACTGTTACCAAATGCTTTACATGATTCACTTTCATGGGCTCATTAGTGATATTTTAAACAAGAGAGGGTGCAAAGATCATCTATTAGGTTTTCAAGACAAGACAGATTAATATTGCTAAATGAACTGAGCATATAATTCTCCTAAACCAAAAAACATACACTCAGACACAAGTCAAATACCAACTACAGTTCTTACCTTAATTGTCACAGCATCATATCGGATTTGTGAAAATTCCCGAAGACCAAAGGAACCCCCAACAACCAGCAACTGAAACCAAGAAAAAGGACAGCTACAGGAAAGAGCAGGGTAGCCTCAGGCTACTTCATTCAGTTAAACAGAGCCAGGACAGACTATAAAAAACCTAGAGTACCTCTAGGAAATTAGCACTCATCACTTAAAAGTAGATGTGGTGGGGTTACCTTCAAAGGCATTCAAGGGACACTTGGACAAATACTGAACCCTAAATACACTATATATTTTCCTATACATATATACCTATTATTAAAGTTTAATTTTCAAACAGACACAATACAATTAGTACAATAACTAATAATAAAGTACAACAGTGATATTATAATAAATGCCATTTAAAGCTTATGAATTATTTATATCTGGAACTTTCCATGTTTTTCTTTTTCTTTTCTTTTTTATGACAACAACTGAGACACAGTAAATGATACCTCAGCAAGGGATGTTACTATACTATCCTGGAAAAATTATAATAGATCATTACTGAAGGCACATCATCACACATATGTCTCACTTTTCTGGTTTGTTGTTTTTTGAGAAACGGTGTGGTCTCAAATTGAGTAAGAATGGTCCCCATAAGCTCATATATTTGAATGCTTAGCCATCAGGGAGTGGCACTACTTAGAAGGATTAGGAGGTGTGGCCTTGATGGAGGAAGTATGTCACTGGGGGTGGTCTTCTAGGTGTCAGAAGCTCAAGCTCTCTCTTCCTGATGCCTGCAGATCTGAGTGTAGGACTCTAGGCTATTTTTCCAACAGTATGTCTGCCTGCATGGCACTGTGCTCCTTACCATGATGACAATGAAATAAACCTCTGAAACTATAAGACAGCCCCAATTAAATGTTTTCCTTTATAAGAGTTGCTGTGGTCATGGTGTCTCTTCACAGCAATAGAACACCAACTAAAATATAGGGTCTTATTTGCCAAGATGGTGAATGCTATGTACCTAAGGGTCACCTTGACTTCTGATGCTCATATTTCCAAATTCAAGAGGAAATAAAAGCACACTCAACTAAATGATAGGCTACTGCAAAGTATTAAGTTTGGAGTGAAGCTGTCTCCATACCTAAATTCCTTTAGAGAACTTATGTAACCTTAGAAGGTAAACAAACAGAAAACTCTATTGGTCAACTAATTGATCAGACCAAGTCAAAAAAACTGCAAATGACTAATTCTAGCCAATTAAGTTATTTTTGTAGTTTCTTTGTCTATCAAAGAAAGAGCTCAGCAGGACAGAACTCTCTGAACCTCTTCAGGTTCTGAGTGTGAGTGCAGCTTGATTCATGAGCCTTTTTAAAATTTTTTTAAACTTATTTTACATAGCAACCATAGTTCCCCTTCCCATTCCTCTTCCTCCCCCCACCCCATCCACTCCTCCAAAAGGGTAAGGCCTCCCATGGGGAGTCAACAAAGCCTGGTACATTCAGTTGGGGCAAGACCAAGCCCTTCCCCCCTGCATCAAGGCTAAGCAAAGCATGCCACCATAGGGAATGGTCTCCAAAAAGCCAGCTCATGCACCAGGGATAGATCCTGATTCCACTGCTAGGAGCCTCTCAAACAGACCAAGCTACACAACTGCCTTCCACATGCAGAGGGCCTAGTCCAGTCCCATGCAGGCTCCACAGCTGTTGGTCTAGAGATCACGAGTTTCCGTAGCTTGGTTCAGTTGTCTCGTAGCTTTCTTTGCTTATGCAATATCAGTAAAACTGTTGGCCTAAAGTTTTTTTATGATTTATTTTTATCATTTGTGTATGTATGAATGAATATGTGTACATGTGTCTATGTATGTGGGTACCTGTGGAGGTCAGAAGTGGGATACCCCAGAGTTGGAGTTTCAGGCAACCATGAGCAGCCTGGTATGGGTGCTGGGAAAGCTCTGGTCCTCTGGAAGAGCAGCAAGGGCTCTTAATTGGGACCCACCTCTCTCACCCCTCAAGTTTTTCTTTTCTTTTTTTTTTAAAGGATTTATTTATTTACTTATTTATTATGTATACAGTGTTCTGCCTACAGGCCAGAAGAGGGCGCCAGATCTTGTTGTAGATGGTTGTGAGCCACCATGTGATTGCTGGGAATTGAACTCAGGACCTTTGGAGGAGCAGCCAATGCTGCTCAAGTTTTTCTTTTAATACTATAACTACATGGGGTAAACCTAGGAATAAAATGCTGGCTTTATCTGTGGAGAATTTCTTTCAATTTTATGATTTTGCAAAATTGAAAATTTGGAAAACATTGCCTTTTATTTTCTTATCAAGTGATAAAAGAGTCTTGCAGTGTATGCCACATTTCTCACTATGCAGAAACCCTTAAGAGAGATTTCAAACTGTTACTGCTATTTTACCAGAAACTGAACTGGCTATAATTCTCAGGCCAGAGAAGCAAAAGCTTAGCCATTTGGGGGGAAAAGCTTGACCCCTATATCATTGATTAAATAATTAAATATAAAAAGTATAAAAGATGAGATATAAATTTAAAATCTGAGGTTGATAAAAGCAACAAAACTTCACAGTTATAACTTTAAAACTTCTCACAAAAAAAAAAAAAATGAAAAAAAAAAAAAATCCTAAAACTCCAAAGAGAACAAATGGGGAGAGTATCTGTGATATGTGTTCAAACACTGGGGAAAGGGAGGGGTTTAAACAGCAAAACCAAACAAATGAAAAAATAGCATTAGCTTTAGAGTCTCTGTGTTAATTAGATTAGTGCCTCAGTTAAAGGAACTTGATGCTTTCTTCTCTCTAAGTATGTTCTCTCCCACTGTCTCCTCTCTTGCAGTCTAGAGAGCCACTTCTCGAGTTTTAGGGCTCTTTCTCTTAACTCCCACGATTTTGAGATAAATAGCAGCCATAACAAAAAGTTTATATTTAACAATTGTGCATATAAAATATTCTTAGCTACTTTTAAGAAAAGAATGCTATTTTGGATTACATAAGACCATTACTAAATAGACTCACTGGGCTGTCTTTATACATACATACAACATGTAACAACAATAAAGAAGTCATGAATTTGAGATGGAGAAGAGGATCACAGGAGAAGTTGGAGGGGGGAAGGGAAGGGTAGAAATGATGTAAATACAGTACTCATCTACTAAATTCTCAAAACACATAATTTTAAAATAAAAAGAATGCTATTTTACATATACACACTAGAAGAGAGAGTGAGAGAGAGAGAGAGAGAGAGAGAGAGAGTGTGTGTGTGTGTGTGTGTGTGTGTGTGTGTGTGTGTGTGGTGTAACAAACAGAAAGGCATGAATGATTAAACACCTTTCAGGTAAAAGACCATAACGAATACTTCATCTGAGGAAGTTGCTTTTGTTTTATGGCTAGAGGCTTCCTTAATTTGCCAGGGCACACCTGACTATGGTGTGATAAAACAGAAAAGAAAGTCTCCGAACTCAAAGGAGGTCCTGTCAGATTGGGTGGGCATAGAAAGTGCTCTTTGTTTTACTAATGGAAGGGTAGCTGACTAGAAAACAAATTAGGTTTCAAAGTTTTGTCTAAACAGCTCCAGAGTGTGTCTTCCTAACACTTGATTTGACCATTTAAAAACTGACTATGAAGACATCTCCTTGATGATTAGGTCTGAAAATAGAGCAGGAAACTAAGTATACACAGAAAGCCTAACCCTTAGGAAGTTTGGTTTGGTTTTGTTTGGTTTGTTGTCTTTCACAAAGTTCTTGACTTTTATGTTTTTGAAAGGGAAGAAAATCATACTGGTTCCCATAGTGACAGACGGGTGATCACCCGTGGCTAAAATCAGTGTTTCTGAACAGCAGAGGAACTTCCAGAAAACACATTTTATACATGCCTTGTCTACAAGAATTGTTGTCATTTTATAAAAACTAATGCTTATTCTGAAACTCTTAAAGCAGACTGCAGAGTTTCCTAAAGATAAAAACAAAATCAAAATACACCAAAGATGACTAAAAACCTATTACATTTCTGAAGTCTCTTTTAGTACTGCTTAAATACAAAAGCTGGAACTTCACCTGTACCAATTGCCACACCAAAGTAATGAAAATATATTTAAAACCTTTTATTTCTTTTCTTTAATATGATATCGGAGGGTGCAAAGGAAATTAACTTGTCAACGATAAAACAACAAATAAACATAATGATTGGAGCGCAAGCTCTGATTGGTCTTCTGCCAACCTCAACCTTTAACCCCAGGAAAGGTTACTGTAAAACGGGAATAGTGACAACACGCACGTTCACGAAGGGAAAGGAGAGGGGGAAGCCCGGGGTACACTTCTGAGTGTGGACTAGGAAAAATCTAACAGTTCCCATCTCTAGCAGTCCCTTCCTAGCACAGGCCCCTGGCACAGAAAGCCTGCAGACAGGACACAGATGCCAGGCAGAGAAGGTGGCTCCGCCCCTTCCGGAGGCCCCGCCCCGCTCGGGCCGCAGCCACTCACCAACATGGGGACTCCGTAGCGAAGGGTCTTGTTCTTGCGCAGAGCGCGCAACACGGCAGGCGCAACCATGGCTGAAGGTGCGGTCGGCTTAGCCCCTTCCGAGCGGCCCCAGCGCTCGGAAGCCCTTAGAACCCGGCGGCCTAGGCCGTCTCTCAAGCGAAGTTGTAGACAGAGCACTGGCTTCGGGTGCCGGGTTCTCGCCTCGTAGGCCTCCGCCAGTCCAAAGTAATCGATTCGTCCTAACACACTCCCGCTCCCCCCTCTCCCCGGAAGTCGAGGCCGCTGATCTTAGGTTCCGGGACGCTGGAAACGCCAGGGACGATTGGATTTTCGATTTGGAAAACCTGTAATTCACATATTCTGGATCTTGACTCGTGCCTTCTGGCTTGATAAATAAACTCAGCTAAAGGGCAGGGGTGTTATTTTGAAACTAATGCACAAGTAGCGTGGACAATTCACCAGGTTAATGAAGACTTCTTAAATCGTGGCTCATCAGTTATAACCGAAACTTAAATGTTAGTACTTTTAATGTACGATTGCCTATAGTTAATGAATTCCTCTTTTCCATTGGCTAAGCAACTTTACGACCTCCTTGTGTGCTGGATGGCTCAAAGAACATGGAGATGAAAAAGGAACAGGCCATCTAATGGGAACAGCAACTAAGGTAGAAAGTACAACTTGGTGGAACAAAACACCCACTCTGCCATTTTGCAGGCTGAGGCAGAGAAAACCTTTCCATCTGCCTCTGGCTCTAATACTGAAATGTTTCTACCAAGTTGCCCCACAGGAGAAGCTCCTTACCTCTTTAGGCTAACAACTATGTTAGAAAGAAAGAGGGCCTAGAGGGGAGAGGGGAGTGATTGCTAACCTTCCGTAGCACTGGGAGATAGGTTAATACATAATGAGATTCTCTTGGCTGTGCCTCCATGGTTCAGTGTGTGTGTGTGTGTGTGTGTGTGTAAAAACAAGCTTTAAAACCCTTTGTATACATAATGAGATTCTCTTGGCTGTGCCTCCATGGTTCAATGTGTGTGTGTGTGTGTGTGTGTGTGTGTGTGTGTGTGTGTGTGTAAAAACAAGCTTTAAAACCCTTTGTTCATTCCACACTCCATCCAGTTGAGTGATGAGATGACCACTATCCTCAGCTTCAACAGAAACTGGAGGGCCTTGCCTGCTGCCCAAGACAGTGGATATGAAAGAATATCCCCCACAACACAGAGTATTGAAGCTAAATCATTTGATGATAGTGTCTAATGGATTCGCTCTTTGCTGACATATATCTCACTCCTCTTGAGTCCTATTTAAGCCAAGTCTGTCTGACACACTGTGGAGGCCTTGTTGGACAAAATCTAAGTGGTGCTGTATTTAAATTCTCATGTCGAACCAGCTGCATGCAGACTGTGGCAGGGAAATAAAGATTCGGAGAAGCAAATGAACATTTCGTTCACTAATTTGACGTGACCGAATGTTTATAAAATACCAGGAAATCTGGTAACATCTGAGGATATAAAGATAAATAATAAAAAAAAATTGCAAACATTTTTTAAAAGATACTAACAAGTGGGACAAAAGTCTAGGTTTGATAACTACTTTTGCATTGGGATTTGCCCTTCTTGAAATGCTCTTCTGAAGACCACCCCCCTCAATGCTGTGTAAAAGCTTAAACTGCTCTACTGGAAGATGAGAGGCCACATGCAGAAAACCAAGGCACTCCAGGCAACAGTCAGCACTGGCAGGCTTAGGAAAAAAACCATCTTGGACCATCCATCTCTGTGCAGTACTACCCATCTAGGTGCAGTCATGTTCAGCCAGTGGTGACTACAGCCAATATTAGCAGCAGAAGAAATAATAACTAGACAGAATTTTCACTTTTCAAAGAATTACTGATCCATTGTTGCAGTAAGCCACTTATTTTTTTTTTGCAATGGTTCAGTATGTAACTGATAACCGACATACCTTGTCTTTCACAATAGTCATCCTATATACTACAGACCACCAAATGAGCTATGTCTAAACTCTATGACATCAATGATCAACAATATAAATTGCCTTTATAAAAAAAAGTCAAACTCAGCTCTATACAAACTCACAGGATAAAGCTTAATTTTCACATCTATTAAGTCCTTATTAAACTATGGCCAAACCTGTTTCTGCCTCCCATCTTAGGTTTGGGTAATAGAAGAGGTTGAATAAATGTTGGCAATTGCTCTCAAACACTGAATATAAAGGCAGAATGGTGCTGCTTCTTTGCCTAGAAAGCATTTACCTTAGTACACTTAAGTTCATATTATGGCCCATAATGGAAAAATGTAACAGCATGACTGGATCAAATTAAATATATGCTTTTGTTTTCTGAAGTAGTTCAAGACTATAGGAGTCCTTACTGGTTTGAAGTAAACTGCTAGATCTGGTAAGCTACACATCTGGAACAAGTTATCTTCTTTAAACATCAAGTTATTTTATCTATAAAGATGGGACTATTCATACTTCCTTGTAGTTTTGAGAATCTGATGTTGAGAAAGGGCAGCAAAATATAGCATCTAGCACCTGGAAAGTAGTGTTCAGCCATATAATGTTCTGAAGCCAGACTGCCTGCCTTTAAATCCTAGCTGACATTTAGTAACTATCAAGTAACTGGGCAAGTTTCTTAACCTCTTTATGCCTTGTTCATCTCATCATAAAATGGACATAACCACAGCTACTCTTGCCTTAGTGAAATGTTAAGGGCTTCAGATAATACCTACAACACTGGTGAGCACCTCTATTAGCAGTGCTGAGTCCTAATGTTTACCTGTTCTGCCAAAAGTAAGCTTCAAATTTAGGTTTCTTTTCTCTTCCCATTGTCCTATCAGCATTGTTGGTTTAAAGTGACAGAAAACTACGGAAATAGTTATTAATAGAAAATAAAGAAAAAAAATCCAAGACTGTAGACATTCAAACAAGTTCAACAGGTCTTTATTGAATGTCATAGTTCAACGGGCAAATCTGGATGCACTGGTATCAAACAGTGAGGTTGAAATCAGCATCAACACTGGATTTGTGGTGATACTTCTTAGTTAGTGTGGTTTTATGTCTACTTGTTTTCCAAGTAGCTCTCATGCATCTAACCTGTGAAACAGCTGCTGTTTACATTCAGGGATGCAAGGGGAACATAGGAATCAGAGCAGAAAGGAAACAACATACAGCATTTAAGGAAGATAATTTTCCAAAAACTGAATGGCCTGGAAGGTGTACAAGTATCCAGTAACAACAAATTCATTCAAATTAGTATTAGAGACACTGAAGTAAAACAAAAACAGGATTTAATCTATGTCTTCATTTGCAAACCTACCAACTATGAAAAGGACCATCCCATTTTCCTGTGACTAGTCAATATATTTACACAGCTCTTTTGTAAATCAATCTGCTGATTAATAACAAAATTGCATTTGAAAACCTACATCGGTCCTCTTCCCTTCCCTTTCTCCTCTGTTAAAATAGAACATAACAATGAGGGAACGTATAGTTACAGGCATTAGTGTTTACCGGAGCTAGATTCCTTATACCAATAGAGCATTCTTCTGTTGATTTCTATATCAAGTGCATCAGGGAAACAGTCACATGCTTTGTATTCTATATATAGATATCAACACAAGAGTCAATGGCAGTTCACAATCTGGTTCCCACTGGGCAGAATTCTTTAAAATAGTCTCTCCCCCACACCCCTTAATCATAATTTTGCACTGTAGGCTGTAAGAGCTAATCTCAAAAAAAGATTTGCAGTTAAAAGGAATAGCAAAAAAGGCTTAGCTTGGTTTAACAGCCAACCCTTAAACTACTGTGAGAGGTAGAAAGCTTAAAAACTCAAAATGTGTACTTCTCAGTGATGTTGGAAAGATATATTAATATCAAGATCACCTACTCTCAGATGCTGGGCTATTTCAATTTAATGGCTAAATTTTATCTTTATATTGCTGTACTGGTGTTGACGGTTATCTGCTGGATGAAGAAAAAAAATCTTTATCAAAGATACTTTCCACTAAAAGCGAGTAGAATAAAATCTTTATTGAACACACACACACACACACACACACACACACACACACACACACGCAGCTGACCTCCACTCACAGGGATCTGCCTGCCTCTGCCTGTACCTCCTAAATGCTGGAATTGAAGACATGTACCACCATGCTTGACCTCCAAATATATGCTTATTTCCATAATAAAAAATATCACAAACAGCCTATATCTAATTTTAAACTACTGAAATTAAAACAACACATGATTGGGCTTAACGGATTGTTCAATGTACTCTCCCATTCAAATCTTGATGCCTCCTCTTTAGCTGTCTATCAGTTCTTCTGGTCTTTATTGAAAGCCCATTGGGAAAAGATGGAAGTAAAATGAGATTTTAAAATATAGTTTTTGTATGTATTCTTGTAGTGGACACGCTCAAAACGAATTTTACTTTACTTCTTACTCTACCTCCCAGAGCTGGGCTCTGAACTTAGCCACGTTCTTAATTCTGGCTAGAGCCTCATCGGTAGGTGATCTGATAATTTAATGGTATTTCCAACAGAGGCTGCACATTTTAGCTACCTTGTGAAACATATTTTATTGTCCAAGTTCTAGTCCCAGAGGTCCTCATTTAATGTGGGTTGACCAGCTGTCCAAGTGATTCTAACTAGACAGTGGTAAATCTCAAACTTTAGCATTAGTCAGTTACCTAGAAGGACAGAATTGCTGATTGCCATGCTCATCTCACTCCATAAGTATGGGATAATGTTCAAGAATTTGCAGGGAAAACTGATGCTTTTGTCCAGAGACTGCTTTGGGAACTGTTAGCAATGGGAATATTACTGATACTGTCACCCAAAGTCCTGAGTTTAAATCATGATTCTATATGACCACCTATACAATCTTGGAAAATAATTTATTCTCTCATCCTCAGTCTCTTTATAGCAATACTTGGATCTCAAGGTTATATATAGTGTCACCAGTCAATTTAGTACAGCCCTGACATAGACTGTAATTACAAATACTATTTTTATCTGTTGCCTGTGGCTAGATGGTCCAATTAATTACATGAAATCATTCATTCAGAAAACTGCAGGAAAAGGAAACAAACGACTGAAGCAAACCATATCTATTAGAATTACATATAAAAACACATTGATAAATACAAGAAAAATACTTTAAGTATACCTATAATTAATATTCAAAACTTTAAACATTATAATTTATGTGGCAGAAACATCATATATAGTCTATATAAGGTAACAGGAATATTAGAGTCAGTCTATGATAAACATACATTTTTTACAATCTATAATGGATTCTTAACATCCCATCTATGCTAATTTTAGTTTTCATACAACCAAAAGTGAAATACTAAAGTATTTGCCTAAATCTTAAATGTTTTGGTCAAGTGCTGTTTATTTACCAAGGAGACCCAAGTGTATCAGAATTCCTATCAACCAAAGTAAAATTCCCATCAAAGATATTTTGTATCTACATATATCAACACACAACAGCTTTCTATCCTTCTTGCCATTCGTTTCAATTTGTATGTGTGACAGTCTTTCAACACTACATTTCAAACCCTGAAGTGAATACTGAGGTAAGTAGGCCCATGGCAGAAACTGCTTTAGATGCTATGGAATACAAGGAGGATACCAGACATTGGGCCTCCATAGTGGTGCTGGTTGCAACAAGAACTACAATATGTTTTTGCATTTTCTGTGGAACTTAGAAGAAGTCCTGTTACTAAATCAATTTCAAAAAGTACTGAATGGCTAAGTTATGTTAAGACTGTTCGAAGCAAATCTCTCCCTGTATCAACAGTTTCCCCAGAGGCAAAGTCTCATCAGACATTTTAAGACTTTCCATTCTACTCTGATGCCACTACACAACAGCTTTCCTTTTCAGAACTCCTTAAAACACCTGTTGATCATCTTTGTAGCCACACTGTGCTCCATCTTGCATGGCAAATTTCTTCCATACTGGTTTTGTTTATTATTCAACCTGATAGACTTTTTCCACCTATTTATGAATGCTCTTACTAGATCTTTAACTTGTCCCTTCCTCTATGGAACGCTCGATTTGCAGGAGCTATTTTCTATTGTTGTCTACAACATAAACAACAACTTACACTTACACGGCTAATTCCATTTTAACTGTTCTCTTACTGTAATCACAATGTCCTTTCAGATGAAGTCTGTATATTTATTTCCCTTCTTTGTACAGGTGTCTTGACAAAACTAATGTGCACCCAACACTTGTTAAGTAATTGCTAGATTGTCAGGAAAATTCATAATCTTCTGTCAATAACAGTCTGGCCAACATATTTAGAAGATAAAAATTACTTTGTTAAAAAAAGTACACTTGGTTCAAGTATCCTGGGCACTCTAAAACCAACTTAGACAATACATGAACAGGATGGCTCCTACCTCACCAATATCCCTGCTATTCTCTAGCATCTACTCTAGACACTATTCTATCCACACTCTATTCTCAGGCTTTCCTTGTAAACAATCACCAAATTTCCTTGAACCCCTATATCAAACAAACAAAACTTATTCCTTCCCCTTCTCTGAAAAATAGTCCATTAACTTATTAAAATCAAAGCTAGTACTTAGAGGGTTTTTTTGGGGGGATGGGGGAGTGAGTAAACAAAACCAAAAACCACATCAATCCAGGCCTTCTTATCTTAATCAGAAGCAGGCTGATTTTAGGACTATTCTACCAGAAAGGCAGTTCCGAAGGTTTTGCCTGATACTAGAAACTGAAAACTGTTAAGTAGCCTTGAGGGTTCAAGTGCCACCTTGAGGCATGATCTTTTTTCAGTTGTCTATCAAGACAACTTTGGCCCTTCTGGTTCATTTGGCCCCACTGCTGCCCATAGCTATCCCAGCTAACCCTTTACAACACTGTTAAATACCAACTAGGCTAGTTTCTAGTTCAGAGATTGGTAGGGCTTGTCTTTATACCTCAAAGTCTTTTGAACAGACTGACTTGAGCAGAGCTGGTCTATTACAATTTACCACATCACCATAGCTACTGTGTGACACTTGCTCTAGTTTTCAATCCGTTGTTTCAGTTCTTATTTCCTAATGCCACTGATTGAGTATTCTCTTTGAAAGATCATTTTCCCATCTCCACTACACATGCTCTGCAAAGAACTTTTGAAGTGCTTCAGTTACAGTCATCCCTTAGCACTGTGTGTGTTTTTAATTTGTGGACAATGACTTACAGACAAGTGTGAAAGTAGGTTCTCTTTACAATCCAGAACTCATTGTTAGTATGAGTCTTGATTATATATGAAGGAATATGATGATCCCCTAGTCCCAAAAAAATGTTCATTAGAAACCCAGGAACCAGTATAATTTTCTCACCTCTTATAAGGCATCAGTGTTATCATATATGCATATGTGCATTACTGTATATAAGTATTTTCTTTCTGAAGAAAGTTTAAAAAAAAAAAAAACCTTCATTCACCTGTGTCCAATATAGGCATCTAGGTATAGAGTTACAAATTAAACGCCACAAACATTTCACAAGGAAAAGCATTAAAAGGAAAAGAAAAAAAGTAAAGATCAGCTCCTCCTTCCATGTAGCACAGCTAGCCTTCAAACATGCCAGCTAAGAAAAAGATGTCATCCATGGTGACAGGAAGACTGAGCTTTTCCTCTTTGGTGATAGCTGAATTTTTATTGGCAGTTCTAATAAAATTTGTAACTTCTCATTTGTTCTTAGAAAGGCTTCTCCCTCCCCCACAAGCTTTTCTTCAAATAATACCTTTACTCTCCCATTAGAATTTGAAGTCTTGGAGAGTTTCAACAGCAAGGTTTTGAGTGGTAATCAGTCACTTTAAATCATGTGTTGGCTATATAGAGGAGAAAGGATATAGGAGACTGGCAGGGCAGGTGAGTGAGAGAAATAGTTCATTGGACACCCTGGAAGGCAGCAAGCATTTCAAAGCTGTTTTCGGTATCTCACAAAGGCCCAAACTGCGACCATGGTGAGGGCAAACACTGGTAGCAGCACCATAGCTACAGGAATACCACTTGGTTCTCCTTCACCTCGATGTACTATAGGTCCATTCTGCACTGGTAACTGAAAGAGAAGGAGAAATAGTAAATCTGACTCCTGCATATGCCGCAACTAAAATATCCCAGGTGACAATCACCTGGAGGTGTAGTCTACACCATCTAAAGCAATACAGCCCACACAACCTAGCAGGAGGAGGTCTTGTCCTAGCTGATGTATCACTTTCACAGATACTCTGGGAAGAACAGTTCTGATAGGGGAGCATTAAACTTTGCTTGGTTTTGACTTAATGGGACCTCACAGGGTAAAGAAATATTTCTGTTTCTATAATGCTTCTATCTTGCGATATGTTCCCTATCAGAAAAATGAAGGGATGAGATGATCCTTCAGGAAGTCTGGATATTGCTGAGCAGAAAAGGGAGAGTAAAGAAGACTTCTTTTTGGAAATATTTACTTACAAATAATATCAGCCATTAGAATACAGAAAGAGCAGATCCAGACAGTGTCAACACAGTTGCAATGACATTATTTACAAACACTTTACAGCTTCCAAGTCATCCTCTTGCTCCTAAGATGGGGTCTTTTCCCTTGTGCCTAAGTTTGCAATGACAGTCACAGCTAAAGGTAAAATCTATGTGGAGTAGACATTAAAGACTCAAGAGGGGGTTGGGGATTTAGTTCAGTGGTAGAGCGCTTGCCTAGCAAGCACAAGGCCCTGGTTCAGTCCTCAGCTCTGGGGGAAAAAAAAAAAAGACTCAAGAGATAAATAAACTATCCTGTAGTTATTATCAGTTTCTATTCCCCCAAGAATTTCCTTTTATAGGTAGATTGTCTTTCTTCATTCCAGTCCTGTTTTACAGAGGTATCCACTCTTAATATCAATTTTTTGCTAGTTAACTTGCAATAACTACAATACCATCTTATTTCAGTTAGACTTAACCACATACAGCCCATGAAACCCTAACCTTCAACTGAAAAGCAAGACTGCACAAACTATCTTCTATACTCATTCTACCACTTATTTCTTCCTGAGAAGACATGCTCACTTAAGGACATGGTTTTCAGGGTTAAATTTTTAACCAAGACAGCTTGTGGCATTGTAAGTTATCTATGGATGTTTCCTAAAGTAAATGAACACTGAAAATAAATTCCCAGATACCTTCAAAAGGACTCCTTCCCATATCTGAAATATATACCTATGATTTATATGCCTACATAAATTCTTTCATGCTTTAGAAACAGAGACAAGCCAAGGCAGATGTTAACCAACACTCATTGTCTGTCTGTGTTTGTCTGTGTGTGTGTGTGTGTGTGTGTGTGTGTGTGTGTGTGTGTCTCTCTCTCTCTCTCTCTCTCTCTCTCTCTCTCTCTCTCTCTCTCTCTCTCTCAGAGCAATACTGTCTCTTATCAACCTGCTTTTGAGTCTTTTGAGTGTATCACACCCACATTCTGTTTGCAACTCTGGTTGCTCTTGGATAGCTTTATGTTTTGCCTTTCTTATTTTTCTTTTCTTTAGTTTTTGTTTTCTTTAAGACAAGAGTCTCACCATGTAGTTCAAGTTAGCTTCTGTTTCTCCAATTTTTTACTAGCTCCTTTTAATTTTCTTCAGCTTTTGAATCCTCACTTGGCCTCTTAACAAAGAATACACCACGTTAAGAAAGAATCATAGACACAGTGAACTTGGGCTATAGATGAACTCAGAAATCCCTGGTGCTGTGAGAGGAATTCAGACCTCCTTGCTATCATCCAAAGGCACACGCCTTTAATCCCAGCACTCAGGAGGCGGAGCAGGCAGATCTCTGAGCTCAAGGCCAACCTGATCTACAGAGTGAGTTCCAGGACAGCCAGGGCTACATACAGAGTCCCTGTCTCAAAAAAACAAGAAAGAAAAAAGAAGCAGGTGTAAGGAGTCTCAATTCCACTTCCTTTTTCTTGAGAGTTGCCCATCAAGTTGTACTCAGATCTTAGCCAATGTGGTCATGGAAGGAGAAGCCTTATAACAGGAGACAGAAAACATAACCATCTTTGTAGTCATAAATAAGAGTTTTCAAAGGTACACAAATAGTGCTTTCCCTAACAAAAAGTGAAAGTGATTCTATTTTCTTTCCATTTTCACTTAATTAAAAAATTACACTTTTTTTAAAAAAATTACACTGAAGGTAGGACCTGGATTCTAAGTATAGTGTTATATACTTCTTTTACTGATAAACAGAAATGCCAAAGGACTCCTGCGTATGCTAGACAAACCCTACAAAGCAGTAATAGTAAAAGAAAAAAATAAAGCAGACTTTGAAGATTACATCCACAAGTTTATTCACAAATGCAGTGAGAAAGCCTACTGTCCCCAATCTGGCTGTAAGTGATACCTACCCTATGCTGTACTCTCAGGGACACAGCATATCCCGCATTACGAAAGAGGTC